>NW_027070171.1:162715-249347 GCF_002906115.3 Quercus suber
AAGCTACTTTACCCTTAGTCTATAGAAAATCATTTTCTTCACTTCCCATTTTCTTTACATTTATTTGTTTATCTATAGGAACATATACTCTGTTTCTTTCTTTTTTTGTAAAGGTGTCTCACCTCCAACACTTCCTTTCTCTAATCTGCTGCAAATAAAGATTTCACTGCTCCCAACCTTAACTTGGTGAACCATAAGGACCTTAACAGAATCCAGAGGTCTGAGATCTTCCTTCATAAAGACAGTCAACTTCGTGCCACCTATGTCATCCTCAGATATACTCTGATCACGAATCATTTTCAGTCTCCTAAGCATGTGATCAAAGCCAAGGACCCTTATTTAACAAGCATCGACACAGTTGTCCCCAAATTCCTCACTGGTCCTTCTCCCAAAGGAACTCATGATGTTGAATTAACCACTCAACAAGTCACCGACCTTATATAGGTTGAAGAGGAGGTCATACTTTCCGATGAAGAGCCAGCGGAACAGGTACAAGTGCCTACCTACATTGATCTCGAAGAAGACTTCGAAGCTTTCAATAGGCCTGACTACACAGAGCATTCCAAGGCTAGCTCTAGGCCTCAAGTTATAGCCTATGTTAGTGTTAACCAAGAAGGCTCAGACGTACCTGAAGGAATGGTGATACAGAAGAATACACCCAACCTTCTAGCACTGCTAGAAACTCATGTAGAGGGAGCTTCACCTACGGTGATTATAGATCCGAGACCTCCTACCCCCCTTCTAGCTCAGACCTCTCCTTCTAAACCTAGGGAAAAGAAAAGAAAGAGAGATAAGAGGACCAAGAAGAAGGGTTTCGAGGAGGGCGAAATTCAACCCTCGGTGGAGCAAGAGCTTCCAAAGGGGCCAAAGGTTGCTAAGGGCCAGCAGAAGGAAAGTTCCACCGAAGGAACTAGTTCCAGCATTACAGTGGACTGTCGTTCCAAGGTCCTAGCTTGGAGCCCCTTTCTGGTGTTAGATGGGGCCCCTCTCTCTTTTAACTCTTCCATTAGAGAATTTCAGCAAGGCATAGCTGGATATGTGGCAGATTGTAACACCCCAATTGCATAATTAAATTTATGGGTTTATATGCTTGTTATTATTTTAATTAATTTAAGTGCATAAAGCTTTGATATTGTGATATTATAAAACATATATGCTCTTTTAATGTTATGGAAAGAAATTTATAAAGGTAAGGGTTTATATGTAAAGCTATATTGTTGTTTGGGCCTTTCTAGAATATAAGCTTATAAGAGGGGGGGGGGGGAGTAAATTTTTTAAAGTTAAAGGTTGACTAGCATACACGTGCCCCACAAAATTTCTCCCTTATCTTCTCTTGGCTACACCAGAAATTTCAGCTCCTTTTCTTCATTCTCTACTCCTTTTTCTTTGTTCTTGTTTCTTTCTTCTCTCTTTGCTCTTACACGGCAGCCCTTCCTCTCTCAACGAAACAATATATTCCTCTCTAAAGAAGAAATTAAAAGGTTAACACTAAAGTTTCAGCTTCAAAGGTTGTGGGTAAGTAGATAAAACTATATCTTATTTTGGGTATTTTGATAGTGTAATTGTTTTGTTTTGTTTCCCTTCTTTATTCTCTATTCTGATTTTAGAAGCTGAACTTGTGATTCTGTTTTCATAATTTGAAATATTGATGATATTATGGTCATTTGGATGCTTATTAACGTATTTTAATATGTATGTTATAGGTATAAAAATTCCCAAATGAAGTGAAGGCCAATTGCTATTAGTTGATGATTTTGTAAGAAAATTTGTTAAAGTTGTCACTGTGACAGATTTGGGGTTCACAAAAATAAAAATATGTATTAAATCATTTGCTATGAATTAGGATGCAAGGAGTAGTTTTTATGAATTCTGAGATACATATGGTTGTAATGGAAGTGTTCTCACAGCATCTAGATTAATATAAAAGAAATGGTTTAATTTCTAAGTTGCATGAATTTCTGTCAGGACAGATTAGATCATGTTGCCTTGTAGGATTTTAATAAATCATTTTTATGCTTTGACTCTGAAATTGTTATGGTATATACTAGAAATTTGGGGGAGTAGCTCTGTAAAATTACGTGACATTTGGATGTGTATGAACATCCCATTTGTATTTTAAAAATAAGGCATTTACTGCTGAAATGAGCAGTAAACAGTGAAGGATAACTGTGACATTGTGGATTTAATATTGAAGTTAGGGTGAATTTTTTGAGCTATAATTTAATATGCTTGTCTTTTGGTATGTCTAGATCCTAGATGAATTTTATGCCTTGGTTTCTCTATGTTTTGGTATGTAATTTGTTTGATGAATGTACCTTGTTTTTGGGGGAAACTTAATGTGATGGGAATCAAGATTTTCTTGAGTTTAAGAGTTAGGTTGTGTTTGAGGTATAAGTTTATATATTTAGGAAGTGTTGTTAGTGAAAGCTCGAAAATGTGTTAAAACACAACAGCTGTTTAGAACCCCAATTAAAAGATTACAATTTGGTTGATTTTACTCTAACTTATCTAAGTGCGGAAACAAGAGTAAATGAAGTGCAAACAACCGATACTACTCTAGTGCATAAACATAAACAACCAACAATAAAGGTAAAGCACAAGAGTAAGGGAAGAGAGAATGCAAACATAAGATAACACGGCGATGTGTTATCGAAGAGGAAACCGAAGAACTCGGCAAAAAATCTCTCCACTGCCCTCTAAGCAGTAATCGATCCACTAGACAATTAGTTGAGATACATAAGTTAGTAAGAGACCCTCCAAGCCTAATCTATCTGATGTACCTAAGCCCTCCAAGCTCTTACTCCAACAAGACTTCTCGGAACCGTGTCTTGTCTAGCTTTCTGGATCCCGCAATACGCCCGATTGCATCTACCAAGCCTCATCGGCTTCTTTTGGCAAATCCCCAAAGCTTCCCAAGCTCCAAAACACTCTCTACACTCTGAATGGGTGTGGGTTGTGTTTGGGTACAAATCTCCTCTCAAGGTATGACAATGGGAGAGGAAAGGAGAAGAGGTTACAATGATTTCTCACTAAGGATGAGTAGCTCTCTCTCTAAAAGATGGGTGTGTGTGTTGTAGAAAACCTATCTAAGGTTTTTCTCTCTGAATGGCCTCCTATACATTTATGGGTAATAGGGGTATATATAGTATGGATGAAGGGTAAGAAAGTCACTCTTTAAAATCCTCCAGGCAGAATGTTTCGTAACTACCTTGCGGGAAGGCCTTACCCACAAGACACTCGCGAAAACGACAACCTGGCACAACTCTTCAGCTTCCAGTCATGTGCTTCTCATATGCCCTTTTCACAGGAACCCTTCTCGCGAACTTCTCACAAGCTAGTTGCGAAATGCATTGATTCTTCAATTAAGCTTAAGTCTTCACCAACTTAATACTAAACCCAATACAATAAAATCCCACAAAATACAAGAAACAAAATTAAAGCAATTACAACACTTTTTGTCATGGAATAAAGCCAACATAAAGCATAGTTGTAAATCACAACTTTACAATTAGTAATAAGTTTTGGCCTTTCATTTAGGTAATGAGAACGAGAACATAGACATTTGAGCTCCTCTTGTACAAATCTCTCACGTCTTCTGTTTTTAGGTAAGGGACATTTGACATGTGCGTTTGATAAGTATAAAAATTGTTTAAAAAACTATTATGCATTAAAACCTTTTAATTAGAGATATTACATATAAACATGATTTAAGTAAACTATATGTTCGTGAGTTGTTCAATCTTATATACATGATAATTTTAGCATATTGATGCTATTATTTATATCACTAACATTATATTTAAGAATGAAGTGGATATGCTACTGTTGTGAAACATTTATGTAAAGGCAAAGTTATTAGAAAAATATAATTTTCAGTTATTCTATTGTTATAATCTGAACTCAACCAATAGGGGTTATAGTACCGATATTTCCATGGAGATTCTGTTTGGCCATTAAAAGTGGGACTGGCTCTGCTGTACCAGCCCTTATTGGTTACGGCCAACTTGTGGAGGATTCCAACTTACCCCCATGGTTGAAGATATGTATTATGATATGATCCCGGGATTACCTAACATTGTGGGGAATGTTGGATGCCTAACACTTTGTGCTGGAAGCCTCCAAAAGTTATGACAGACTAATATGTATATAAATGAGCTATTAAGCTATTTGGAAATTATAAGAAAAGTATGATGATAAGAAAGATATGTTGAATGTGTTATAATTAGTCTGATGTGAAGTTTATGATAAAATATTTTACAGTCTTTTTAAAGATAAGGTTACTGAATTACGTTTATGTCCTTTTGTTATTGTCTAAAAGGAAAATGCAGTATTTTCATCTAAAAGCTCATAAGTTATTTTAAGAACAATATGAATAGTATGAAGGCTATTTTATCAAAGCTGGCATATCCATAAAATATCTTATTTACATGTATTCTTATTAAAGGCCCATGGAGCTTAAAACCTTACTGGGCTTCGCAGCTCACCCTATTATATTTTAGTGCACAGGTTCTTCCTGAAAGTAGCAAGAGTATTAGAGGTGGCGAGGATTCTGTGATTCTCATTTCTTAGAATGTATAGTTTTTTTTTTTTTTTTTTTTTTTTTTTCATAGGAGGCCTGAACTGCCTGTATAAACATGTTTAAAAAAAGGGGGAAGAGGGGGGGGGGGGGCGAATGAGAGAGCGTATTAAAAAAGAAAATGAAAAAAAGGAAGGAGTGTGGCATTGAGGCTGGAACATAGGAGCTTACCATGGCCAAATCTCTCTTGAGAGTAAGAAATACTTTGTGCTACTTCAAATTCCTTAGCTCCTCCATGTGCCGGGGAAGGAGCAAGGCTTGCTCGACAGAGTCTGTGTCATGAACCAAACCTGTACTTCAGAATTTAGAGTATGACCGGCATGTTAATATCAAGTTTACCTCAATATTAACATGAACCAACCTAAACTAAAGGTGCTTATCAAGAATTTTTTTTCTTGTATTCCTGCTTTTTTTCTTGCATAAAAGCCACAATATACAAAAATGATGAAAACCTTGAAACTTCATTTCATTTGAACTTGGAAAGATTACCACTTGGCTGAAATGTCAGGTATTTGTGTAAACATTACATAGCTAAACGTTTAACAAAAATCTTATTACAAACTTAACCCCAGACATACAATTGGGGTTCAAAACAAACTAAGATTTTGAATTGCATCTGTGCTCAAGGATCAAGTACATCTTGATTCGTCCTATACAACAAAAGAGCTAAACTACTATACAAAAAAAAAAAAAAAAAAAAAAAAAAAACTATACATTCTAAGAAATGAGAATCACAGAATCCTCGCCACCTCTAATACTCTTGCTACTTTCAGGAAGAACCTGTGCACTAAAATATAATAGGGTGAGCTGCNTTGATTAAAAATTCCTTAAAGTATTCAATATCTTCTCTGAATAATATCAAAAATATCTTCAACTAACAATTCCATATCTCTATGTGAATTTAATTAATTGGAGACTCATTACGTACTTTGAATTTTCTGAAAAATCACACTAGTCACAGTAAAGCGTCTCTACTTTCGCTCAACTAATGGTGTTTAATTCTATAACTAAAATAACAAATCACCTCTCGGTCTCATTGTAATTCAATTGATCAAACTATAATTTGTAAAAAATAGTAAGCATTAAGAATAAGAATTAAACACTCAATCAGGAAATATTAAAAATAAAATAACTCAGAAAATAAATTGTGTGTTCATTGCTAGACTACATCAACGCTCTAGAAAATAAAATTTAGTTCATAATAAAATTGAAAAGAAAATAAATAATATTTATGTCTTTCATTTGAATCGGTTGATCAACATGAAGCTCTCCTTTTTGTCCTCAGATCCTCCTCCTCAGAAAGACTCCCAAAAAATATTGTTCAATGCGCCCCCCTTGAATTTGCCCTAAAGAGCCTTTAAATAGGTCAAGGAATCCTATTACAAGTTGAATTCCCGTTTGGAGAAAATCCCAGATTTTTAGGTTTCACTTAACTGACGATTTTGGCCCATTTAACGTCAGAATTCAGACTTTTGGTAAACTACAAAATTGTAGCCCTTTAAGTCAAATTTCCAGCCCAACTTGAATCATTTCGATTGGACATCTGAGCCGAAAGTTATGCCAAAATACTAACTGATGTGCAGGCTGGAATCCTAATCGAATTGGACTTGGATTTGGTGCAAATTTTCTTTGATTTCTTGCTCCAATTGGACTTGAATTTAATTGGCCTAGCCCCACTTTGCATGTAAAACTTTTGTTACCTGCAACACAAAGATATTATATAATCAGTAACAAAATAACATAAAAGTAAAGCTAAATATGTAGATATGTGAGTACTTTATTGTATATATTTCATGCACATCATGTTCTTTGGTGGATCTCAAACTAGATTCTTGCTCTGTTTCCAGATTCTTCTCTCAGCACCAGTTCTTTGGTGGATCTCAAACCAGATTTTTGCTTTGTTTCCAAATTCTTCTTGCTTCTGATGTGCTTCCAGATTCTTCGCTCAACACCAGCATAAATTGAGTTTATAGAACTCGAGTTTCAAATCGAGTTTCTAAAACTTGAGATGCTAATTTACAAATTCCTTTCAACCGTTTGTCAACTAATTATATTGTTTCCTCTCAGCATGCTAGGCTGCAAATATCCCCAAAATGTGTACACAGCCTTTCCTAAAAAATTACAACAGAGTAAAAATGAGCCATATTATGCTTTCACATTGATATATAAACCTGAGCACCATTTAGGTTAATTCACTTTCATCGTCAAATAATCTCTCCTATATCTTTTCTGCCAAAGGAATCCACTGTGTCTTCTCTAATTGATGGTGCTTCGGGTTTGTGGAATATTTGGCTTATAGAGAGTTTGTTCCATCCTAATGAGGCTCAAAAAATAAAGGGCATTCCGTTGCCTATTTATCCCCAACCTGATGCCATATATTGGCCTTTATGTACTGATGGGTTATGCTCTGTTAAGTCAGGTAATAAAGCTGTGTGTGTGGAGACAAATCAGGACAGTTCTTCTAGTTCAGTTTCAGTGCCTTCAAAAAAATTTTGGTCGAACCTATGGAAGCTTAAAGTGCCAGGCAAGGTGAAATCGTTCTTGTGGAGAGCATGCACGGACTCCCTGCCCACCAAATCAAATCTGTGTAAGAGAAAGATTCTCGGTGATCCAACTTGTAGTCTTTGTTTGAAGGAACCTGAAACCATACTTCATGCACTGTGGGGCTGTGAAAAATTCAAAAGTGGTCTGGCAGAAAGGCTTTGCTGGGCTGCATAATGTTGGACAGCAACTGCAATCTGTTGTTGTGCTGGTGGTGGTGGACTTAGTGCAGGAAAAACACAGAAGCTTCAATGTTTTTGCTATGACATGCTGGGCTGTTTGAAACCGGAGAAATAAATTTAGAGTGGGAGAGAAAGTGCTGCCGCTGGAATTGGTGTATGATCATGCGTGTAATGGAAACCCCCCGACCTTGGTGAACTAAAAACAAACTTTGATGGGGCTATGTTTGAAAATTTGCTGGAAGCAGGTATTGGCGTAGTAGTGCGAAACTCTCAAGGGGACGTTATGGCGTCTTTGTCAGAAAAGATCCCCATGCCATCTTCAGTTCTATTATTGGAGACTTTGGCGGCTAGAAGAGCTGTACTATTCGTTCTTGAACTTGGCTTTCGTAGTTCCAGCTTTGAAGGGGATTCGGCAATCTCAATAAAGGCTTACACGTCAAAATAATTTGCTGCAGTCTTCCTTCAGACATATTATCAAAGACATGTTGTCTTATGCTAGTTCATTACAAAACTTTTCTTTCGGCAAGGTAATGCTTTAGCTCATGCCTTAGCTAAAAGAGCAAGAATTTCTTTTCTTATTTTGGTCTTGATGGAGTTTGTTCCTCTTGAATTCTATGACTGTTTTGTTCAAGATGTTTCAACTTTGAATTAATATCATTAATCATGTTTTCTTCTCAAAAAAAAACTTTCATTGTCAAATTTAAGAATTCATCGAGCTTAGGAATAAGCGCTTAATTTTCTAGTACAATGAATGATAACTTCTAATAAAAAAGATCCCCAAATATAATAAAAAATAGTTAATAAACTCAAAATAGTAATTATTTGAACTATTAGCTCAAATTGATGGTGCATTTGCACAAAGTTTATAAGTTGAATTTTCCATAATTATTTCACCTCTTAGAAATTTTAGTAAATTTGAAGACAATTATTAATGGAAAATATGATAATAATATAAATAAAAGGGGGAATTGGCCTATGGTCTCTTCAGTAACAAATAAATAGGAATTTCTAGTTCTACCTTGTGAAAAAAAAAAAAGACTTCTTTTGTGGAATTAACCATTCCTTTTTTTTTACTTTATAAAGAAACTAGTCGCTAACCCGTGCGATGCACGGGACAACTTTGCATAAATATATAATATATTATGAAACAAATGATATATTAATTAATAAGTTTTAATAAATAAGCTTCTATGATTTGGCATATGGATCACGTCAAATTTGGCTCAATTACTAACACGTGACATGAGAAAAAGTAAAATCTATTAGGTTATACTAAGTTTAATTCATATTTCTTAATCTCATACAATGCACACGAAAATTTTACATAAAAGTATAATATATCATTACAAAATTTGGAGCTGAAATTATCAAAACAAAATGAAAAATATATGACTACACAACAAAAAAATATAAAAGAAAGATAGAGTTATCCTTGGAAGACTAATACATTGCTATAGTTGACAGGTTCACTTATTGCAAAAAATGAACCCAAAAATTCAAATGTTAAAACTTCCAAAAACCTAAAAATATTAAAGAAATTAATATATAAGCTTAGAAATTATTCAAACAAAATAAAAAAATTATTGAAACAAAACAAAAAATATATGATTGTGACTACTCTACTCTACATAGAAATATAGAGAAATACGTGTTACCTCAAAAGAATTAAAAAAAAAATGGAAAATCAAATAACCCGATTTAAAACTTCCAAAAGTCCAAAAATAAATAAATAATAAGATGATTTAAAGCCAGAAATTATTGAAAAAAAAATGACTACACAATAGAGAAATAAAAGATAAGAGACCAGTTTAAGATGTTACAAAAATGAACCCAATAATTTAGAAGTTAAACTTTCAAAAGGCCATAAAAATTAGCAAATCAGAAGATTCAAAGCCTAAAAATTATCAGGAAAAAAAAACAAAATATATAAGACTACACTACAAATAAATATAAGAGAGAGAGATAAGGTACACTCAAGAGAATAATCCATGACTATAACTATTAAAATCAAAAGATTTAGAGTGTAGAGAAATATATGACTACACAACAAAGAAATATAAGTGAAAGATTGGTTACCCTCAAAAGAATAATCCATGGCAATGTTCATGAAGATGGCCACAGCAAATAGTGGAGCCGTATCAATCGCATTTAATTTCAAGCATTACTTCAAACAAAAAAAAAAAAAATCTCAATCATACATCAATGCATGCAATTGCTCAAAGGGTATCCAAAATACCATATTTGATTATACAGGCAACATAAGGAGAATTCCTATCAATTTATGCATCATCTTCCAATGTAACTCTACTTTTCCTACAATATACACTGTCATTTTAACAATAATTTGAAGTTTCAAGAACACAATATGAAAAATATTCTTTGTGTTTAGAATATAAAGGTACAATATTGTGCTACAAAAACTAACCTTTTTGAAAACCAAAAAAATAAAAAACAGAATTGTTGGTGTGCCAAAGACAAAGGAAAAGAAGGAATGAATTGAGTAGAAGATTGTTCCTATTTCCATCTAAAGCTGTTTGTTGATGGAACAATCACTTAAAGAGGGCAATATCAACAAACATAATTAAATAATCACAGCTGAAAGGTAAATTTTCTAACCGTTCTCTCCCTAAATGGAGGAGTCTGAGATAATATAATGCCAAAAGAATGCACAAAATTAACAACAACATGATGATTCAAGACTCTTATTACACAATACTGAAAAAACACGAGAAAAGAATAGTATAGAGATACTGACCACAATCTTCATTAATAAATTTTCCAGCTCTTTCAATTAAAAAGATACCTTAGCTTGAGGTTGGTACACCAAACATCAAATACCAAAAGCTTTAATGAAACTGGACGGAAGAGATTAAGAGAGATCTTGATACTGCAGGGAAGAGAGGCTTTGATGAGAAGGGAGTGAACTGAATAAGCTGGTTATATTGTTCTAGGTTTAGGGTTTTATTTTTCAGTAGTGGCGTGTTCTAACTATAATAACTGAGGATAATATCTTATTATATTGGTGAAGATAAGTGTGCAATAAATCAAATACATGAGGATGTGGTTCACTACTCCAATTATAATAGATTACACAAACAATACCGATCTCTCTAAAGAAAAGTTAATTTAATATACAAACAAAATCCAAAATCACAATTATCTTCACCAAAATTTATTATATATATAAATCAAATACCTATGAGTATGAAATAGAAAATCAGAATTTTTGTTTTTTATCAAATACGTTTGAGTTTGAGTTTAAGTTGGACTATTAGAGAGATAGAGTTTCACTCCTTGTTAAGTTTTAGACTAAACAAAAATAATTTTTTTTTAAAAAAAAATGATAATGATTGAGTGTTGAGTTTAAGTTGGACTTAGAGAAATAGAATTTTACTTTTTGTTAAGTTTGGACTAAACAAAAATAATTAATAAAATGATAATTTTATTAAATATTGTGCTGATCGTGGAAAATTGTGAGAGTTTCAAAGCTTTCGTATATATAATATATATAATTAAATTATGTTATTAAAATAAGCAAATGGTCATTTATGGCATGTAAGAAAGGCTCGTGCAGCTGAGTAGGATTTGAAAAAGGAATTGATTGTGATTTGAACTTGTTCTTTACATATAACTCCTCTTAAGCAAGACAGGAGATCTAATTCTAATGCTTGAAGTCAAAATCTATTTGATTTCATCATAGAGATTTGTTTCGGTGGATTAGGTCATACGTATTGAAAAAAAAAAGTATTCCTTTATTTTCATTTTTTACTCATATATGAACCCTTTTTTTTTTTAAATGTTCTGCTCGGGCTGGGGGGATAGTTCCGAGCCATTCCCTTTTAGAATACTAATACTAACCAGACAAAACCAATAAATAAAAACAATTTTTTGATTTGGCCCTTAGGGTTCTGTTCAATAAAGGATTATATATTTTAGCTATTTCTTAGATTCATGGACCCAATTCAATTCAGTGTGGTCTTTCATTCACATTTTGTTCCATCAAGAACATTTTATAAAACTCTTGGACTCCCGAATTTGGAGTATCTTACTTTCACGCAATTCATAGGGTTTAACAACCAGTCGATATTTCATGATCAAGGGAGCCAGGATCGAACTCTCCATAGATTCATAGTTGCATTACTTATAGCTTCCTTGTTCGTAAACAAAGCGGATTCGGAATTGTTCTTTCATTCCAAGGCATAACTTGTATCCATGCGCTTCAGATTCGCCTGGAGTTCGCTCCCAGAATATAGCCATCCTACCTCTTCATGTCAATCCCATGAGCCTCTTTCCATTCTCATTCGATCACGTCGGGAGAGCAGGGCGAATGAATCCTATACATAAATCAATTACTAAAAGTAATGGAAAAGGCTTGATTGTGTCACTTAAGTTATAGAAAATTCTGAATCCTAGTAGTTAAGAATAACAAGTTCTTCATTACCTAGCATAGAATAACCACTTAGAATAACGAAACAGATCATATAAAGTTGAAAAATAAAATTTCTATAATTCTTTATAAAAATAGCCAAGAGCTATAGCTCAATTGGCACTTCCTGGTGTTTCTAATGTAGGTGTTTAGAGTTCAAAACTCTCCTCCTCTTTGTTTCAACTATCTAATTAAAAATATATAAATAAATAAAAATACGCAATTGTGATAGCTATGATCAAAATGAAGTATATGGTTCAATCAAAATATATCCAAAAGTTGAAAACCAAAAAGCACAAGATTTGTAAATATCCTTATTCATGCCTTTTGATTTTGATTTTTTTTTTTTTTTTTTTGGGATAGGTAATAAGAATTTTATTGATATATAAGGTCATCATGTTTACAATGATAAACACTCCAGAAAATAAATAAAAACATAGAAATCAAGAGCTAAAGGTAGCGAATTGTAGAAAAGTAGAAATGGATATACATTGTGTAAAATCCCATTTACAAGCCCACTGAAACAAAGTCCCAAAAAGAAGAGATCTTAAGAGATCCACAAATCTTTCCTTATCTTCAAAGGTACGGCTTGCCAAACTAACTACATAAGACATGTTGAACACTATATTCTAGGTATTTGACAAATTTTATCCAATCCAATTCCTCTATGCAAACAGAAAAGAGCCACTATCTTCGGCATCATCCACTGGATCCCAAAAACCCAAAAAACTTTACTCCATAAAGTATGAGAAAACTTACAGTGGATCAAGAGATGATCCATGGTTTCTCCCTCGCATTGACACATACAACATCAATTAACTAGGAGTTGGTCTCTCTTAACAAGATTATCAATGGCAAGTATCGCACCCCGAGTTGTCCATGAAAAGAAAGATACCCTTTTAGGCACCTTTATAGACTAAATGCTCTTCCACGGGAAATCATTAATAGTAAGACCAGTCAACAAAAAACAATAAGAGCGCACATCAAACACACCAAACCAAGTGACGTAGGACAAGGGGGGATAACAAAAATATGACTTAGAACTCTTGGGGCAGATCTGGTAACGCTTCTATTTTAAGGGTTTAGAGTTAGGTTTTGGTGGGGAAAGGGTTGGAAAATAATATGGATTATGGTTTCCAAGGGAATAAGGATTCATAGGGTATAGGGATGAAACAAAGGAGCTCAATCAAGGTTTAGGTAGCTGTTCTTGTGCTGTGAACAATAAATAAAATGAACTATAAATTCTAGGCATCGCACCTAGACTTCCTAAGCATCACACCTAGGGTTCCTTGGCATCACACCCTGGAGAAAGTTGCATCACATAAACTATAAAAGAAAGCTTCATATCTTTTAAATTCTAAAAAAATTAATCATCTCAATAGAAAGTATTACATCTCCTTAAATAGAGGACTAATACCTATTCCTAGTAGAACTAGGATTTCTTAAAACCCTAATAAGACTTGGACTTGAACTCCTTAGGCTTTTACTACTAAGCCCATCTAAATCACCAAACTTAAAATAAAACTAAAGTAAGACCCAATGTACTATAAGCACAGCCCATTCCACAATATTAGTAAATTACAGAATTGCCCTTGATACATAAAATCAAATAAAATATAATAAATCGTTTTCATTGCCTTGTGCATTATCGAGACAACTTCCAAGTTATGGTATCATCCCCTTCACCCCTTGGCATGTTGGCATAAAGAAGCTCAGAAAAAGAACATACACCCTCCAATTTCCAATCATGAAAAGCTCAATGTGATTGTAAATTCCAGCTCTTACTTACCCCATATAGTGAAGACACAACCAAGTTAGACATCCAGGCTTCTTTAAACAGGGAACAAGCAAACTTATCTCTCTCCCTCATCCCTTTCTCTCTCTCTCTCTCTCTCTCTCTCTCTCTCTCTCTCAGCCATCAGTGCCTCTAAATAGCACACGTTGCCACTGAACCAAAACCTATCAAGTCACAACTTCCATTAAGACCTGACCCATATACAATGAGATCGCTAACTCTAAAAACCCAAATCGATAATCTTGATATTATGAACCTTCTATCATTGTTCATCGTTTTCGTCTTTTGTATTGCGTTGCCATTGGAAATCCATTGAGAAGTTGAGATCTTGTTGGAAGCTGGAAACCCAAATTAACGATCATTTTCGTCGTGGTTATGTGGCTAGTTTTGTTTTGGGTTGTGGTTATGTGGCGGTTTTTGTGGGTTGTGGTTGTGTGTAGGAAAGGCACCAAGGTGGGTATGGGGCGGGTTTACTATTCCTTGCCCTCGCCCCACTTCCTCTTCGAGGTGGGTATTTTTTCCCTGCCCCATTCTAGCGGGTCCCACCGGTGCCTATCCTGCCACACCTAAATTTTTTATACATATAATTTATTAGAAGTTTATATTGGATGCATTAATTAAAACTCATAAAACATTAAAAAAAAAAAAAAAAAAGTTCTAACATTACAAAACCCTCTCAAAGATTTGGTTCAACTATCTAATTAAAAATATATAAATAAATAAAAATACGAATTGTGATAGCTTGATCAAAATGAAGTATATGGTTCAATCAAATATATCCAAAAGTTGAAAACCAAAAAGCACAAGATTTGTAAATATCCTTGTTCATGCCTTTTGATTTTGATTTTTTTTTTTTTTTGGATAGGTAATAAGAATTTTATTGATATATAAGTCATCATGTTTACAATGATAAACACTCCAGAAAATAAATAAAAACATAGAAATCAAGAGCTAAAGGTAGCAATTGTAGAAAAGTAGAAATGGAATACTTGTGTAAAATCCCATTTACAAGCCCACTGAAACAAAGTCCCAAAAGAAGAGATCTTAAGAGATCCACAAATCTTTCCTTATCTTCAAAGGTAGGCTTGCCAAACTAACTACATAAGACATGTTGAACACATATTCTAGGTATTTGACAAATTTTTCCAATCCAATTCCTCTATGCAACTAGAAAAGAGCCACTATCTTCGGCATCACCACTGTGATCCCAAAAACCCAAAAACTTTACTCCATAAAGTATGAGAAAACTTACAGTGGATCAAGAGATGATCCATGGTTTCTCCCTGCATTGACACATACAACATCAATTAACTAGGAGTTGGTCTCTCTTAACAAGATTATCAATGGCAAGTATCGCACCCTGAGTTGTCCATGAAAAGAAAGATACCCTTTTAGGCACCTTTATAGACTAAAGCTCTTCCAGGGAAATCATTAATAGTAAGACCAGTCAACAAAAAACAATAAGAGGCACATCAAACACACCAAACCAAGTGACGTAGGACAAGGGGGGATAACAAAAATATGACTTAGAACTCTTGGGGCAGATCTGGTAACGTTCTATTTTAAGGTTTAGAGTTAGGTTTTGGTGGGGAAAGGGTTGGAAAATAATATGGATTATGGTTTCCAAGGGAATAAGGATTCATAGGGTATAGGGATGAAACAAAGGAGCTCAATCAAGGTTTAGGTAGCTGTTCTTGTGCTGTGAACAATAAATAAAATGAACTATAAATTCTAGGCATCGCACCTAGACTTCCTAAGCATCACACCTAGGGTTCCTTGGCATCACACCCTGGAGAAAGTTGCATCACATAAACTATAAAAGAAAGCTTCATATCTTTTAAATTCTAAAAAATTAATCATCTCAATAGAAAGTATTACATCTCCTTAAATAGAGGACTAATACCTATTCCTAGTAGAACTAGGATTTCTTAAAACCCTAATAAGACTTGGACTTGAACTCCTTAGGCTTTTACTACTAAGCCCATCTAAATCACCAAACTTAAAATAAACTAAAGTAAGACCCAATGTACTATAAGCACAGCCCATTCCACAATATTAGTAAATTACAGAATTGCCCTTGATACATAAAATCAAATAAAATATAATAAATCGTTTTCATTGCCTTGTGCATTATCGAGACAACTTCCAAGTTATGGTATCATCCCCTTCACCCCTTGGCATGTTGGCATAAAGAAGCTCAGAAAAAGAACATACACCCTCCAATTTCCAATCATGAAAAGCTCAATGTGATTGTAAATTCCAGCTCTTACTTACCCCATATAGTGAAGACACAACCAAGTTAGACATCCAGGCTTCTTTAAACAGGGAACAAGCAAACTTATCTCTCTCCCTCATCCTTTCTCTCTCTCTCTCTCTCTCTCTCTCTCTCTCTCTCCAGCCATCAGTGCCTCTAAATAGCACACGTTGCCACTGAACCAAAACCTATCAAGTCACAACTTCCATTAAGACCTGACCCATATACAATGAGATCGCTAACTCTAAAAACCCAAATCGATAATCTTGATATTATGAACCTTCTATCATTGTTC
This sequence comes from Quercus suber, assembly GCF_002906115.3. Lineage (NCBI taxonomy): Eukaryota > Viridiplantae > Streptophyta > Magnoliopsida > Fagales > Fagaceae > Quercus > Quercus suber. The sequence continues at coordinate 178,785 of NW_027070171.1, forward strand.
ATCGTTTTCGTCTTTTGTATTGCGTTGCCATTGGAAATCCATTGAGAAGTTGAGATCTTGTTGGAAGCTGGAAACCCAAATTAACGATCATTTTCGTCGTGGTATGTGGCTAGTTTTGTTTTGGGTTGTGGTTATGTGGCGGTTTTTGTGGGTTGTGGTTGTGTGTAGGAAAGGCACCAAGGTGGGTATGGGGCGGGTTTACTATTCCTTGCCCTCGCCCCACTTCCTCTTCGAGGTGGGTATTTTTTCCTGCCCCATTCTAGCGGGTCCCACCGGTGCCTATCCTGCCACACCTAAATTTTTTATACATATAATTTATTAGAAGTTTATATTGGATGCATTAATTAAAACTCATAAAACATTAAAAAAAAAAAAAAAAGTTCTAACATTACAAAACCCTCTCAAAGCATAACAATAAAACAATTCAAGTAATAAGAAGTACAAAAAAAATTCAACATAGCAATACAACAATTAAAAAATATAAACAACATAAAAGTATAAATTCAATAATATATATATAAAAATCATAAATTTAAAATTAAAAGGTTAAAAACACATACTTATGTCTTTTAAAAACTTATAAAAATATTTTTTAATTATTTAAATATAACAGGCGGGTGTAGGGTGGGTGTGGGGGAAAATGTTAACCCTCATCCCCACCCCATGTGTTATGCGGGGTGGATAAAACCTGTCCATGAAGGGCGGGTGAGACAGTATCCGCGATTGTGGGTTTAAATTGCCATCCCTAATTGTGTGAGCATGGATTTTGTGACTTGCTGTGAGATTAGGGGGCAAAGTTAGGAGGGGTCAAGCGCCCCCCACCCCCCCCCCCACACGTGCCCGCGGCCGACTCCACCCAAAAAACGTTCATAAGTACCATCCTGCAAAAGTAAGCAAAACTCTATTAAATGCTTAACCTGTTTGCCCATTTTGATAAAAAGAAAAAGAAAAAACAAAATGAAGTCCCTAAAATAGCTCTGAAAAAGAAAAGGTAAAAAGGTTACACAACATTAACTCGTTACTAATTATGGTTTTAAAAGCAACTTTTATCAAGTCTCAAATTTAATCATGTTACTACTATGAATAAGTCTAGTGCCACACATTTTGGCACAATAAATGTCACAACTCATCATGTGGCGAGTTGTGGTTGGTGCAGGGGTGATGATGGGTCTATGTGAGGACACCCTTCACTAACCACAACTCGCCACATAGCGAGTTGTGGCATTTGTTGTGCCAAAATGTGTGGTAGTAGACTTATTCCACTACTATTCATGGAAAGTTTATCCCAACTTTTTTTATTTCATAAATTTTCAATTGATGGTGTGTCTTATATCTTAATATTTTATATGAAATAATTTTTTTATTATTAAAAAACAAACTAATGTCCTTGTACATTGGTACCATAGTCTTAGAACCTAAACCTCCACCTATCTTCTTTCTCCTCCATCTCTTAGACATTTCAATTTTAAACTCTAGGTCTAGGTTTCTACTACGAACCCAAATTTAAATACTTTGAAGAATAGAGAACAAAAAATTTGAATTATACATGTTATTTAAAAGCAATAGACATGTATACAACTTTAGATATCTAAATTTTAAAGAATCAAATTAGATATTTAAACTTTATGTAATTATATTAGTCTCTCACTTTAATTGTTTGTAACTATGAATTGGTTATTTTTGTTTTGATATGAAATATATATTTGCACTTAATTGAAATTATGAAAAGTCCTAAATCTTGCCCCCCTAAATTGAAATTTTAGCTCCGCTACTGTGTGAGATGGTTTGGGATTTCAATTTCCTATTTGATGGATTAGATGATGAGAGAGAGAGAGAAATGAATAGTATTTACTGTGATATGAAAGATAAAATATGAGAAGTAGGACGAATTATAAAATATATATTAAAATGAGTTATTTTTTTATACTCCAATACACAAATGCTCTTTAGTGTCGCTGCATGTGAATAATAAATTAGCTTAAAAAACAAATTTGGGTTTTTAAGCTTAAATTGAGGTAAAAAGCAAAATTATGGTTTAGGGAAGGCGGTAGATTTAAGCAATGTGTTCAAAAATGAAAGGCAATCGGAGTTACATGTATTGATTCAAAAAATGAAAGCACCACGGCGCCAAGATAGACACAGACCCCACCAGCCAATCAACACAGTCCGCTAGGTGCACACCTTCCCAGGACACTCCCTCTTCTTACGTGGGATCTAGTGAGACTTGAGAGTAGTCACCCACCCACTTTCTCTCGCACAAAATTTAAAAAAAGAAAAGAAAAAAATGAAAAATAGAAATCAGAATCGTCACGGGGTCCTAGAGTCTAACTAATTCCCCCACCCGCTCCTCCATATACGGTGTCGGTCACCGATACCGGCTTGACACGTCAAATTAAAATATTATAGAAAAACCTCTCTCTCTCTCTCTCTGATTTTCTTCTGCGAATTATAATTAGTAAAAAACGAAAATCAGAATTTGAATTCCTGGAAAAGAAATTCCAATACAATATTCTGCGGAATCTGAAATCCTAGGACTCCTGTCTCCTGAGTGAGCGACGAAGAATAAGAAGAAGAAGAAATGAGCGATCAACAAGTCACTTAGTTAGGTTAGTTAGTCTCTCTCACGCTGATCTGATCTCGCGGAATTCACCTCAAAAAACGATTCCGCGAGAGAGAGAGAGATTATAAGAACCGAAAACGATGTCGTCTTCGTCGAAGGTAATATACGAAGGATGGATGGTCCGATACGGTCGGAGAAAGATCGGACGGTCTTTCATCCACATGCGCTATTTCGTGCTCGAGTCTCGCTTGCTCGCTTACTACAAGCGAAAGCCCCAAGACAATCAGGTACTCTTCTCTTTTCATTCTTCTATTTACTTTTTTACTCTGCTTTTTTTATTCTGATTTTTTTTTGCTTTTAACAAAAGAAAAAAAAAGTGATTGTTTTTTTTTTTTTTTGTTGTTGTTGAAAAACATGACATAGGTTCCAATTAAGACTATGGTAATTGATGGAAACTGTAGAGTGGAGGATCGAGGGTTGAAGACTCACCATGGGCATGTAAGTTGTTGTCAGTTTCGCAATCAATTCACCTCGATTATGACTAATAATAGACTATATTGAATTGTATGTATTGTTAATAATTGTGAGTATCGAACTGAAATCTATCTACTTATTATTTTGTTGCTGCAGATGGTTTACGTTTTGTGTGTTTACAACAAGAAAGAGAAGCACCATCGAATTACGGTCTGTGGTTTATAATCATTGTGGATATACATTTTTTTTTGGTGTGGAAATGTAATAAACAAAGAAAAAGAACCAAAGTGGGCATAGCACAAGTGTATGGTTCAATTAAAAAAAGAGACCCCCTTAGGCCTTTTCAGTCCTTTCAATTCAATTCAATTGCACTTTGGTCTTTGGAAATTTTTTTGGCTAGCTTTGTGTACTTTTGTCGTTGTGTGATGATATCCATTGGGCCGTGTTCTTGTTCCAGATGGCAGCATTCAACATCCAGGAGGCATTACTCTGGAAGGAAAAGATTGAGCTTGTCATTGATCAGGTCTGTTGCTTTCAAACTTCATGGTTTTAATTTTCCAACTTACTTGCTTCGACCTCCAACTAATCTGTGTTGTTGATCTGCTCTTTGATATTGTGGCTCCCATTACGTCTTTTGGGTGAAAATAAGAATGTCTCTGGTGAATCATTAAAAGTTGATGTTTACCAAATTTTTATATATTTATGTGCAGAAGAATATATGGTTCCTGCATTGTAAGGTTTGGCGCATATGGTACTCATTGAATGTTCATGTGTGCAGCATCAGGGATCACAAGTTGCAAACGGTAACAAATATGTTTCTTTTGAATACAAACCTGGGATGGATAATGGGAGGACTAATTCATCATCTGACCGCGAAAGTCAGTAAGTACTTTACTAAATTAACTTTTCTCTTCTTCTTTTAGTCGTTATTATTAGTAGATGAAATTTATTTCGATCCCTGGCAATGGTGATATTTTTTTTATACCTATCAAAAAAAAGAAATTTATGTGTAGTATTTGCATTATGTTACAATTCTATTAAACGTTTAAAAGATTTGACTGATATAGATTAGTATTTTAGCTTTGTTTTCTGCACTCGTTTTTGTAATAAACTTTAAACTGCCATTAGAGAAATGCTTCTCTGCATTTTATGTGCAATGTTAGCATAATTGTTTATGTTTCTGGATTTGAATATACCTATATTAGATGTTTCATAGACTTGACAGATATAGATTTAGATATTTGCTAGTAATTAATTTATAAATACCTGTTCCCTTTTTTCCTTTTAAAATCTTGTATTTAATTTTTTTTTTTTTTTTGATAAGTCAAAATCTTGTATTTAATTCAATTTATCTCTGGCCTAAGATTAATTTTTGTCATGTTGCTTTGTTCATGTGTAATTAGGTAATGTTGGGTTGTCTTGTATCTGTTGCCTTAATACTGTTTATGCAGCTTATGTTGTGCTTTTGATTGCATTACTGAGAAATTGTTCCGTATTCAATATTGTACTCTTGTACTTTGTATTGCTTATAAAATACATGATTTTTATTTGTTATCCCTGCTTCATAAATAATAATCTTCGATTCTTTTGTGCAGGTTCAGTGCACAAGAAGATGAAGATGATGCTAATCCAAATTTGTCACGGAGAACAACGATTGGAAATGGTTTTCTTTAAATCCTTTTCTTTTCTTTTTTTTTTTGGTTCCAGTAGATGCATTCTTTATTTGAATCTCATTATCTTTATATAAGTGGCACAGGTCTTCCGGATTCAGTGTTAGACTGGACGCGTGAATTAGACTCGGAATTATCGAACCATAATACTAACAATCAAGCATTTTCTAGAAAGCATTGGCGTCTTCTTCAATGCCAAAACGGCAAGTATTTTCTTACATCCTTTATTAGCAGTTTAGTTCAGAATGAAATTTTTTAAAAAACTTGCTTAAGGAATTGGATTTGGTGATATGATTGGTGTATGATGCAACATGTAATGGCATAGCCAAATAGATGAATCACTTATGATTTCTTTTTGTTAACACTGACAGGACTTCGCATTTTTGAAGAACTTCTGGAAGTTGATTACCTTGTATGGCATTGTTTCTCTCTTTCTCTTACATGACATGATTATAATTCGGTTGTTTTAGTTCAAGATCATTACTTATGGTTTTCCTTCTGCAGCCACGAAGCTGCAGTAGAGCAATGAAGGCTGTTGGTGTTGTGGAGGCTACATGTGAAGAAATATTTGAACTTGTTATGAGCATGGACGGGACACGGTTTGAGTAGGTGTTTTCCCTTTTCAAATAATTCTTTTACAGATAACCCTAAAAGTGCATTGCTGTGCTGCCCTTGTTGTATGCAGCAAGAGTTCACTATGTATACCTGCATGTGTGCATGTTCATGTTTAGGAACATTTACTTAGACATCTGGACCCTTTGTGCTATTTATTCAAGAATACATATAAAAAACTTTGGTTGGAACATTTAGTGGTTCCCTCACAAGTAGTAGGAGATAAAGACCTGTACAGTAATACTATCCTCTAAAATGAGTGTTGCTCAGTATAGTGAATAATTACAAAGGGATTTTCTATGGGGAGGGGTGGGAGATGAGTTTAAATATCACCTGGTTAGTTGGAGGAGTGCCTGTGAACCACTTCAAAATGGGGGATTAGGCATCCGAGACTTGGTCCTTTTTAATAAGCTCTGTTGGGGAAGTGGTTGTGGTGGTACGCAACAGAGAGGGATGCTTTTTGGAGAAGGGTAGTGGACACTAAATATGGCAGTATGTGGGGGGTTGGGGTTCTAATAATGTATAGGGGCCTTATGGGGTTTGCCTTTGGAAGAGTATCAAGAAGGGGTGGGATGTGTTTAATCATTTTGTCAGCTTTAAGGTGGGTGATGGCTCTTCTATTAAATTCTGCCATGATTCTTGGTGAGGGGGCCTTCCTCTAAAAGATAATTTCCCAGAGTTGTATGGTATTCCACATGTTAGAGCTGCATTGTGGCAGAGCTAATATCTTTCTCAGGGGATAGATATCATTGGAATGTCATTTTTACCCAATTGGTGCAAGATTGGGAGTTAGAGTTGATTGCCTCCTTTATGGATTTGATTTAAAGGGTGGTTTAGGATGGAAATAGATTATGGGAATTGGGAGAAGCAAATAAATATGCGAAGGTGGAAGTGCGGCAGTTTGGAAATCCTTGTAGCGCAATTGGCATTTCCTGGTGTTTCCAACAGAGATGAGGGTTCAAATCTCCCCTCCTCCATTGTAGCTATAGAACTACCAAAAAATAAAAATAAAAATTGAGTTATGTACTCTATTTGAAGGACTATTTGAAAGCTAGAGGGTTTTAAAACAGTATTTCTGGTGGTTGTTGAAATTGATGCTTTTCAAGTTAACCATATTGTTTGGAAAATTAAATTACTTTTTGTGGGCAGGCTTTCATCTTATTATATGCTTTATTCCTCTCTTTGGGATAAATTTGATCTTCTATTGGTTAACCGGTCTTGGTTACTTTTCTTGGATTATACTTTTCACCTCTTGGCTAATCTCTTTTTGTTTAGAAAGCATTTTATGGAAAATTGACCCATTTTCCTCTGTTTAGTTGTGACTCTGAAAATAAGATAGAAAACATTTTCTGTTGTTGACTCGGATGAAAAATCATTTACATTTTTTGTAATTTCAAATAATTATTTGAACAAAAACTTTCATTCATGGAACCCTAAATTGGAAAACAATGTCTATTTTTTGGGGCCATTTAGGAGCCTCAGATCAAAGCAGATCCCAAATTCTGAATTTATGTGACCAATTGAATGAGAAAATGATTGACTTGAGTAAAAAAATTCAATGGTGGTCCATGGTCAGTCTATGGAGAGAAGGGGGGGCATGGGGGAGAATTTTTCTCATGGTGTGGAGATTATTTGTGGTGATTTGTTGAGTATGTGACATTCTTGTGAAATGTTTCCACTCTATTGAGTTTGTTTTCTATAGATCATAGAAAATATATCATCTTGGCTTGCGATTTTTATTGTACCGAACACCCAGATATGCAGAAAATATTTTCCGCTAAAACAAACAGAGCCTTAATTGCCACAGTTGTGCAATCACAACTAACATCCTTTTGTCACTTTTATTTTTTATTTATCAAAGATTTTTTTTTTTTAATTTTTATTTATTTTTAGAATTCGATAGTTGGAGAAGGGGGATTTGAACCCTAGGTGTCTGTTGGAAACACTAGGAAGTGCTAATTGAGTTACAAGGCTCTTGGCTTAGCATCATCAGTCACTTCCTATATGTTGAAGCATGCATTATATTGAAGATCAAGGGTCTGATTTTACCTAGCCAAGATCTGGAAATTTCATTGTTGGTCCATGTGCTTCTATTTTAATTATTTTTCTGAGGACTATGCCAGATTACCTCATTATGATCTTAACACTCATGGTATCATAAATCTCCTGCCTACCTCATGTACAAGGAAGACTTGCTGTAATATTTATTACCCAAGTCATGTTCCATGGTTGCAAGTACTATTGAGATGCATGTCCACATCTTTCTCTGATGCCTTTTCAGACTAAAATGAGGAAGCACAAGAATTAGTTATAATGACTAGCAATTGTATCTTTAAAAAATTGACTAGCAATCAAGTATGCCATTTTCTTATAGGTTGTCCAAATACTACCTCATGCTTATTCTTAGTGATTGATAATCCCCTTTAGAAATTAGTTCATGATTAAGGGGTTTTCCCCCAAATGGCATTTACTGCACTGTCAATAGCTACTGAAAATTGTTGATCCATTGAGATTAAACCAGCCAAAATTGCATGGACCTGATGTCTTGATGATAGAAAATAACTGCAGGAAGCAATTCCTTAGGGGGCTTGTTTTGGAAGCTTGAAATCTCTTTAGGGGGTTGCATACAAGATCTTTATTATCCTTTGTTTTTCAATGTCATGGGTAGCTGCAGGTCCGCTACTATGCTCTCTCTATGCATTCATTTCATAGAGTGGCATAAGTGAGTGAACTAACGGGCTGTGCTTACACCCCAAGTGTTTTCTTTTAAATCATATGCTGCTCTGTGAACTAGAGGGCTGTCATATGCATTGATCTATACGATTAGGGGTTGTCTTCAATGTTAAATTTTGTTGTTTGGATTTCTTTTTTATTTTTGAAGTTATAAATTTCTAGGATAATAAACTCATAAGCAGATGTTGTAGAATGGAATAGGTTAGTTCGCACATGTGGTACTCAGACTCTCAGAGGTAATTCAAAATAGTTTAAACTGATATATTTTTTATTCTATTTTGGATCTTTTGTTGCTTCATTTTGTTATTGGTGGTCTTCATTTGCTATTTAATTGGAATATTTTGGTGATTGGCTTCTGTTGTAAAAGGTGTTTGAATATTTATGTGTAAATCTCAGTGTTTCATGTCTGTGTTTAATACAACATTCAGACATGTATTTCTGTCCTTGAGTGCACCTATATGACTATGTCCATGTAACGTGATCTCTTGTGGCTTTAGAACATTTGAATTACTCTGTTTTCTTTTCTGAAAGATTTTCTTTGTGGATCTAAAAAGCTCCAGAATGTTTTGACTTAGCCCCAATTCCATGTTTAAAATACAATTTTCTTGTCTTGTTTGTACTTCTAAAGTGTGTTGTTTTTTTCCTCCCTTTCTGTGCGTTGTACAGGTGGGATTGCAGTTTCCAGTATGGTAGCTTAGTTGAGGAGGTAGATGGACATACGGCATTACTTTATCACAGACTTCAGTTGGACTGGTTTCCGATGTAATGTTCTCTCCAAATTAATGTGTTAGAATTTATATAATTTTTATATTACTGCAAGCATGAGTTAATAGATTTTTGAAGAAAAATTATCAAGGCCTGGTGCTTCTTTGCTTACCCAATTACAGCTTCCCAACTGATCATAAAGTGAGCATCTGGATGTGTTCTAATCTCTGCAAGTTTATTTCGTTGTGTTACAAATTTTTTAATACCCCCAAAATAATGGTATTTGTGTGTGTGTGTTGTGGGGATGTACCTAATATGCATTGTTATAGTCATGAGTAGTTTGCTATTAGTGTTTTATTTGAAGAGTGCTAACTAGAGAGGTTGCTCATTGGAGTTGGGAGTTTGAGGGATACTCCCAGTGGTTCCACCACCTCTTGTGGTGCCTGGGCACTAGTGTTTGAATCCAACCGGCGCCCCTCCCCCGATGTACCTAGGCGCCCCCCACCCCCCCCCCCCCCCAAAAAAATAAAATAAAAAGAAAGAAAAGGAAGCTGCTCAGAGTTATTAGCAAGACAATGACACAGGAAAGCTGTTATGGTGCGGACTAGCTTGCTTATGTCTAAACAACCTATATCACCTTAAAATTTATAAAAGAATTCATTATGCTGTATGGAAAATGTCATAATTCTCTCTAAAAGTTTTTCCTAGTCCATGTTTTTAACTTCAGCTAGTGCTTTAGGAACATCATTTTGTTAATTTGTTTTTGTCTAGGTTGAATGTTTGGATTAACTGGGCTCTTTTGCATTCTTATCCTTGAGAACTACTTTAAAAATGCTTTCCCCCCTCTTGTAAGTCTTCTAGAGGACTTTCTATCTATTATAATTTCATAATTAATTTTGAAGACCTGTTGTTTTAACTATTTGTCTTTGACTCTTTGTTCAAGGATAAGTTTTTTTTTTTTTCCTTTTAAATGTCATATCATAAAAAAAATTTTGTTGTAGTTTTAAGTTTTAGTCGTTTCAGTTGTCAGGAAGAAAGCTTCCTCCTTCCTTTCTAAAATCGTATGCATAATATCTCTTTAACTGTACCTACAAATCCATGCTGTTGCAGGTTTGTGTGGCCTCGTGATCTTTGTTATGTGCGATATTGGCGCCGAAATGATGATGGAAGTTATGGTAAGTGTTCTGGTTTTTTACCTCTTATTTGGTTGCTATCATTTCTTTTATTAGAAAATTTCACTTTTGCTTTCTTGTTGTTTTGCAGTTGTCTTATTTCGTTCTAGGGAGCATGAGAACTGTGGTCCACAGCCAGGATATGTACGGGCACATATTGAGAGTAAGTTCCTTGTTATCTTCTTTGTTTATGCCTGAGGCATAATTACTAAGAATTTAAGAGATGGAAACCATTTGTTTCGTTCTCTATATTGAACCATGTATAACATTATGTATTTGAACTTTCCCAGGTGGAGGATACAACATTTCGCCTTTAAAACCTCGAAATGGGAGACCAAGGGCACAGGTACAGCATCTTATGCAGATTGATCTGAAAGGATGGGGTGTAGGTTATGTATCATCATTTCAGCAACACTGTCTCCTTCAAATGTTAAATAGTGTCGCTGGTGAGTTCCTTCCCCTGCTTTTAATTTGTAAAATTTGAAGTGTTATTGCATGTTGGTATCATTTTTCAATGTCTTTGTTATGTTTATATCTAACTTCTCTCTGCTTTGGCTATTGAGGGGAGGTGTGAAAGGAATTTTATGATTGTGGGGTTGGAATTTGGGTGATTATTGTTGGATTCTGGGTTTTCTTCGGTTCTGTCAGCATCTAAACTATTAAAGTTTTTGTATTAAAAAAATAATATAACTTTGTAAAATTACTAAAATACCCTTGACTTAAGAATAACCAAATAAAATATTAAAACTTAATTAACTACCATGGACACTTATTCTTGAGCTTTGCCTTATCCTTAGGCTTCCAAAGAGAATATCCTTTCTTTAACCATGTTATGATTCCGCCATCACATGGATATGCACCTATTTTTTTCTGGCTAAGTAACACATGGATTTTTAACTTTTTAAACCCTAAAATCCAAATTTCAAAACCCTAAGCCTTCCATCCATCAAATAGCCCCAAATAACCCAAACAGTCCCATTAATGTGGTTAATGTTCACAGCCCTGGAACAGCAACCCAGATCTTGGGTTTTCCCCTTTGTTGCATCTCAAATCTTTACTATTACTTTTCCCAATTAGAAACTCTCTCTATATATAAATAGTTATATATATATATATATATATATATATATTTTTTTTACTATGTTCTAGACATTAAATTTCAGCAATGATACAAAAGAAGAAATGAACGCGTGCACGGCCCCAACTGCCNTAAGTTTTTTTTTTTCCTTTTAAATGTCATATCATAAAAAAAATTTTGTTGTAGTTTTAAGTTTTAGTCGTTTCAGTTGTCAGGAAGAAAGCTTCCTCCTTCCTTTCTAAAATCGTATGCATAATATCTCTTTAACTGTACCTACAAATCCATGCTGTTGCAGGTTTGTGTGGCCTCGTGATCTTTGTTATGTGCGATATTGGCGCCGAAATGATGATGGAAGTTATGGTAAGTGTTCTGGTTTTTTACCTCTTATTTGGTTGCTATCATTTCTTTTATTAGAAAATTTCACTTTTGCTTTCTTGTTGTTTTGCAGTTGTCTTATTTCGTTCTAGGGAGCATGAGAACTGTGGTCCACAGCCAGGATATGTACGGGCACATATTGAGAGTAAGTTCCTTGTTATCTTCTTTGTTTATGCCTGAGGCATAATTACTAAGAATTTAAGAGATGGAAACCATTTGTTTCGTTCTCTATATTGAACCATGTATAACATTATGTATTTGAACTTTCCCAGGTGGAGGATACAACATTTCGCCTTTAAAACCTCGAAATGGGAGACCAAGGGCACAGGTACAGCATCTTATGCAGATTGATCTGAAAGGATGGGGTGTAGGTTATGTATCATCATTTCAGCAACACTGTCTCCTTCAAATGTTAAATAGTGTCGCTGGTGAGTTCCTTCCCCTGCTTTTAATTTGTAAAATTTGAAGTGTTATTGCATGTTGGTATCATTTTTCAATGTCTTTGTTATGTTTATATCTAACTTCTCTCTGCTTTGGCTATTGAGGGGAGGTGTGAAAGGAATTTTATGATTGTGGGGTTGGAATTTGGGTGATTATTGTTGGATTCTGGGTTTTCTTCGGTTCTGTCAGCATCTAAACTATTAAAGTTTTTGTATTAAAAAAATAATATAACTTTGTAAAATTACTAAAATACCCTTGACTTAAGAATAACCAAATAAAATATTAAAACTTAATTAACTACCATGGACACTTATTCTTGAGCTTTGCCTTATCCTTAGGCTTCCAAAGAGAATATCCTTTCTTTAACCATGTTATGATTCCGCCATCACATGGATATGCACCTATTTTTTTCTGGCTAAGTAACACATGGATTTTTAACTTTTTAAACCCTAAAATCCAAATTTCAAAACCCTAAGCCTTCCATCCATCAAATAGCCCCAAATAACCCAAACAGTCCCATTAATGTGGTTAATGTTCACAGCCCTGGAACAGCAACCCAGATCTTGGGTTTTCCCCTTTGTTGCATCTCAAATCTTTACTATTACTTTTCCCAATTAGAAACTCTCTCTATATATAAATAGTTATATATATATATATATATATATATATTTTTTTTTACTATGTTCTAGACATTAAATTTCAGCAATGATACAAAAGAAGACATGAACGCGTGCACGGCCCCAACTGCCCCGTGGGGAAGGGGGGGGGGTGTGTTAAAATTTGTTACTTTTTTGTGAATGAGTGTCGGCTCAAAAGGCCTTTTTCTCTTCCCACAAGAATGGATGGATGGTGAGGTGGTCAAAGGCCATTGGTGCATGTGTAATTTACTAATAAAGAGAAAATGTTTGCAACATTTTAAAGACTTTGTTTGTAATTTCAGAGTTTGCTTTACTGCTACCCATGTACACCCCCCAATGTATCTGGAATTTTAATTAATACAATTTCATTATTTATTAAAAAAAAAAAACATTTTAAGGACTTTGTATCACTTTTACTTATTAAAAAAGGGATTTTCTTTTCTCTTTCATCTTTGTTTCAATTTAAGTGCACTCTTCAGCAGATTGCTGCCACTTTTCTGTATTACTACTGATCTTTTGTGTTTTTTTTCCCTTTCCTGCTTAAAATCTTATTTGTGGTAGGACTGCGTGAATGGTTTGCCCAGACAGATGAGAGGAATGCTGCTCCAAGAATCCCTGTTATGGTTAATATGACATCAGCTTCTGTATCCTCAAAGAAGGGTGGGAAGCTGCATGAATCTTCCCTTCATCCTAGTGCACCTACTGATCAAATAAATGGTGTAAACAGAAATTCAGTGATGATGGATGAATACTCTGATGATGATGAGGAATTTCAAATAGCTGAGGGTGAACAAGAGGTTTGATTTGCTCAAATGCCTGGTATTTTCTTTATTCTCTCTCTGAAGTCTGAATGTAAGTTATTCACATTTTTCAGGCAGACACACCTGGGCTTGAGAGTGATATCAAGAGAACAGGTAGATGATCACTAGTTCTTTTGTTTTGTTTTGTTTTTTTTTTTTTTTTTTGTTAGAAAGAAAAAATATTGTAGCAGATATATAGATATGGAACTAAGTGGAAGATCTGATCACAATATTTATCTTGAATTGAAGCCTTGGAAGAAGAACCAGTGGACCAAATTGATTTGTCCTGTTTCTCGGGAAACCTCCGGCGTGATGATCGTGATAAAGCTCGTGACTGCTGGACGATTTCAGATGCAAACAACTTTAGAGTCCGAAGCAAGCATTTTTGTTATGATAAAACAAAGGTTTCCTATTAATTTGAGCTATTGTTAGATCATTGGTTTTTTGTGGTTCAACTTTTAAGACCTTGTTTGCCTTGCTCTAATCAATTGTTGTCATATGTATTTGAAGATTCCTGCAGGAAAACATCTAATGGATCTCGTAGCTGTAGATTGGTTCAAGGACACAAAAAGAATCGATCATGTTGCTAGGCGTCAAGGATGTGCAGCACAAGTAAGTTTAGAAGCTAAACATTGTTTGGTTGTATACTATTTTGCAGTGGATTGAATATATACACTACCTTGTTTAAATGTATCGTTGTTTGTGAGTACTGAGTATGATGTAGAGCAAGCTTGATATGAAAACTAATGCAGCACAAAATTCTCCTAAGAAATTTGCCTTAGGAATCAACACTTAGAGTTGACTAGAGTTGGCATCAAGCCATTGGAATAAATTCCAACTGAAATTATTCATCATGAACTTGTTTCCATAAGAGTGCAATAGCTTGCTTATGTAGACTATTATGACTAAAACCTGATCCTAATTGACTTGAGTCAATGACCAATTATTGAATTACAAAAATAACCATGACTCTAGGAAATAAAATAAAATACTAATAACTTAATCAACCAATAATATCTAAAATAAAATTAAATGGGTAAGTAGTAAAAATACAATTTAACAATTTACTAAACATAGTGAATTTTTTGTTCCTTAGATTAACGCTCACTCAAATGCATGATATTCAAAAAATGCTTTGTTGATTTTCAAGGAGATATGGTAATGGTTACAAAAAGCACCAATCCAATATCCAAGAATGTTGGTCCATACAGGATATTGGAGAAGATAAGTTCTAATGCTTATGTCCCTGAGTTACAATAAGACATGGGCATTAGTATTGTGTTTAATGTTGAAGATTTAACATTTTATACTAAACATTTTGTTAATGAGTTTGAGGCACATACTGTTGTAGTTAGGTTGTCCCCAACCTCTAATGTAGAGGAAGAAATTTAGCATTCCCCTAACATAAAGGAAAAAATCGAAGATGTTTGGTAGACATTGCAACATAGATTTGTGAAGGGCTGTCCCACATTGTGTTTTATGGTGTCTTTGGCGAGAAAGGAACAGTAGATGCTTTGAGGGAAAGGAACAGTCTATTCTCGAGATTAAATCTCTCCTCCTCCACTCTTTGTTTGATTGGAGTTCTGTTTTTACTTCTTTTTTTTGTTCTAATCTTTTTGTTATGCTTGATCGTTCTATTTTACAAACTTGATGTACTCCTATCCATGTACACTACCAGTGTACCTGGGTATTTTGATTAATGAGCTCTCTTGGGAGCTTGTTTAGTTAGTCCAAGTTAAATTGAGTTTTTATTTATTTATTTATTTTTATTTATTTATTTATAATTTTTTTTTGTAATTCGATAGTTAAATTGAGTCCTTTTTGGTTTAGAAGTTCTTAAGAACTTTTCCTTTGTTATTATGATACTCGAAGAGGTTTGGATACCCTAGTTTCTAAAACAGAAAAAGAAAAAGAAAAGGTAATCCTAGTCTTTCTAGGAATAGGTTATATTGGAGGCCCAACTTAGGAAAGGATTTAGCAATAGCCTATATAAAGGATCTATTATAGTCAATAACATTCATAGTGGGATTATTTTAATAAAATTCCAACAACTTATTCAAGTGTCATTGCCTTCTTCTTGTGGTTGCTTAGTAAGGTGAGATTGCCTACTATTTTATCTTTCTTTATTTCTCATTCTGTTCACCTGTTTTAACACTAAACAACTATCAAACATATTCAAGATCCAATCTTTTTATTACCCAAACCCTCAAACCTCAGACCCCATTCAAGAATCCTTCAAGATCTCATTAAGAAATCTAATTTAGTGCTAAATTACTAAAGATTCTACATCACCTTCTCTCATCTTGTAAGATCAAGGCAGCGGGTGAGGTTTTGGATTGAACATCTACAAATTCAAAGGACGGGCCTTGGTATGATGGTGAGTGCCTTCCACCAAAAGAGACAGGTCTCAAGTTTTAGTTTGGGAATCAGCCTCTCCAAAAAAATTTGGGAGCATGGCTGCCTATCATAACCTCTCCCATTCCTTGCAAAAGTGGGAGTTTTGTGCATTGGGTACAACCATGTGGTCTCATGTGTGTTTACTTTCCTTTCTCTATGCCGTGTGAAGTCGAATAAAGATTTTGACTGTAATATTTCTAAAACGTCATCAGGCATGATACTATAGTATAGTCATTATTGCACTACCACCTTAATATATGGGGAATTGACAATGGGTGTGGATTATTTTATTTTGTTCTACTTGCACTTGGATGTTTCTCATGAACTTTGGGGAATTGAGTCATTACTAGATCAAGATGATATGGTTCAATTTATAGTTATGCATGCTTAAATTTCAGCAAAAAAAAAAAAAAAAAAAAAAACTTGTTTAAGTGATCAATCCATTTGATTTCAACTACAAATTTATTTGTTGTTAATTCCTGAATAGGCTCTATTGACGTTTCTTGTTTTCAAACACTTATATAGGTTGCCTTGGAAAAAGGGCTTTTCTCTTTCATTGTAAATTTGCAAGTAAGTTGATTTTTTTATCATAAATTTTCATTCAGCTTGTTGTGACTTTTATGCTTAAATGTATCGGGAGTTTGCAGTTGCATTAATGCTTTAATCTTACAGGTACCTGCTTCAACACACTATAGTATGGTATTTTATTTTGTGACAAAGGAGTTGGTTCCTGGATCCCTCTTGCAAAGATTTGTTGATGGTGATGATGAATTCCGTAATAGTAGGCTGAAGCTCATCCCATCAGTTCCCAAGGTATTCGTTTCATTTTCAGTTCTATTGTGCTCCTCTTGGGGATTGCCTTCTCTAGAAGCATCCTTTCATGCACTCTATCACACTCATGCCTTTATGCAGGCATAGATTTTATGCATGCATGCCATGTAGATAATAATGCTAAGATGTTTAATTCCCAAGGACTCTTAAATATTGGCTAGCTAATTGATAAATTATAAGTTGTCCCAAAAGCAAGTTTAAGTTGTTAGGAAATTGTGAATTTTATCATTTAATTGTAATTCTAACACTCTCCTTCCTGTGTGGGCCTAAACTCCCCCTTAATAAATGGGGCCCAACATGTAGGATTTTTAACATTTTAAATGGGAGGTAGAGTTGAGACAAGATTCGAACTCAGAATCTCCTGCTCTGATACTATGATAAATTAACGATTGTCCCAATAGCTTAAATTGTTAGGAAATTGCGAATTTAATCATAATTTTAACACTAATAATGCTAAGATGTTTGATTGTTTGGTCTCTCCATAGTCAATACTTGAATTTTAAGACATTGATTCTAAGATCACTAGTTGATTGGTTGAAGGCGTTAGGGGATTGACTTTTTTGTCTTTCTTAATTTCATGGAGTAATGTAAATTTAGATTTTAGTTTTGTATTTATATTTTCCTTTTACCTAATTCTTGTATACTTCTCTTGTACTATGGCTACTGCCTTGTTGTTTTATGAATATAATTTCTGTTTTCAATCTGAAAGGCATCACATATAAAAGTTTATAAAGTCTTGGTGACAAAGCTTATCATCAGGGATTTGTATACATGTTTGTTGTATCATGGCACATCCACTTTAAGGATATCACTCTAATTAAATTTTAGTCCTACTAACTTTGATGTAGCTATCATTTTGGTCCCTCAAGTTTCAAAATTTGCACCTAAGCCCCAATGTTGGTAAAAGTGTCAAGCGCAATTAAGCACATAGGCTCCAAGAGCCTATGCGCAAGCACAAGCGTGTGCACCTGATTGAAGTAAAGTGCACAGTTTCCAAATGTAATATCTCATAACTTCTAATAGAAATATTCGTAACATTCAATAAAAAATAATAATAACTCAAAATTTGTATACTTTACCTATTAGGTATGTGCAATTGTATAATGTTTTTAAGTTCAAATTTTACCTAAGTTATTTAAATTCTTAAAATTTTTATATAGTAAATTGAAAACAATTTTCAATGCTCAATATCATAATAATCAAGTCATAGAAAGTTTAAGCATAATATTTTATATAATTCTCTTGTGCTTTATAAAAGTACATAATCATGATAGTTATGATGAAATGATGTATTTGGTTCAATCAACATACATCTAAAAGTCAAAGACCAAAAACCACAAGAATTGTATATTAACCTTGTTCGTATCTTATGACGTGTAAATAAAAAATTTGTTTGTGTAATACAACACACTTAAGGATAGTGGTTGTGTAGTAAATCATTGGTCCATGTCATTTCTTTCAAGATCAAGCAATTAATTTTGATGATCCATATCTTTTTTAGCAATAAAATAAAAAAGTGTGCCTAGGTGTGCTTTGTGCTCCTTCAAAAAGCTCTAAAAAGGGGTGCCTAAAGCGCCCTTCATTAAATGAGCCATTTTTCCGCCCATCAAAGCGTTGAGAGCTTGGGGCTTAGAGCTTTGAGCTTAAGCGAGCCTAAAGCACGCTTTTAACACACTGCTAAGCCCCCCTAGACTTTCAAATAGTTGTCATTTGATACCGTAAGTTTCAAAATTTGCAATTAACCTTGTAAACTTTCGAATTGCTATCATTTTGGTCCTTCGAGTTTAGGGGCAGTTAACGGTCTGTAGTTAATGGAAGTTGATGTTTGGGGGGATGTGGGGGGGGGGGGGGGAGGGCTAATCTCACAGAAATTTGAAAGTTCAGGGGGTTGATTGCAAGTTTTAACACTTAAGGGGCTAAAATGACAGCGACACTAAAGTTAGTAAAACGTGTTTTACCTTAAAGTATATATTATTACACATGTTTTTTCATTGACTCACTAATTAAAATTTATATTTTTAAGAGGCTAACTGTAAAGTTTTTACTTATGATTTTTGTTTTTTTTTTTTTTTAATTTTTTATATAACTATATTGTAGGTGGCCTGTGAATTACATGCATTGATTCACGTACACACAATTTTGGATTTTGGACACTTCTTAAAGACTAAAAAAATTTTAACCTGTCAAAGGTGCAATGGTGCATCTATCATCCAAAGCCAAACCCTAGCCCCTTGGCTAAAACTCAAATGAAGTTCAACCTAAACCATGAATGTTTTTTTTTTTTTTGGGGGGGGGGGGGGGGGAGGTGTTTAAGGAGAGCTCTGCTCGTGCCGTTTCCCCATTTCTTATCTGAATGGAGATGACTGTTGTGAGCCATTGTTGTTTATTATTCTTGACACCATTTACATTTTTAACTAGATTAATTGTAATTCAGTTATATAACTTCTTCAGTTTGCTTAAATGCTTAACAGCAAGGTACCTGGCCAACGAGCTCTAGCTCAACTTTCTCTTCCCACAAGAATGGGGAGGGGGTGAGATTGTAGGTTCAAAACCCTTTACATGTGTAACTTACCAGTAAAAAATAAATGAAAACATGAAATACCTGGCCAACGAGCTCTAGCTCAACTTTCTCTTCCCACAAGAATGGGGGAGGGGGTGAGATTGTAGGTTCAAAACCCTTTACATGTGTAACTTACCAGTAAAAAATAAATGAAAACATGAAATAAAAGGAATTGCCTACATAAGTAGTTGTGTAGTATTTTGCATTCAAAATGCTACGCTTATTAATATGGAGTAAATGTACTTTTTATCACTTCAAGTTGGCTCTTGTTGATATCCATTTTTAGCTCTCAAACGTAGCTCAATTCCAGCAAAAACAATTAAACCAGTGGAGTGGCCTGACCGTTGGATTACCATATGCTTTTAAGTCATTCCATGTGACCTCTAAATTGTTTGATGCCTTTTTGTTTCCCCTGTACCATGTATATGCACATGGCAGGACAATCTTCAGTTATGATAATTTTTTCTTCAGTTTGCAGGGATTGCTTTTTTATTTTTATCCCCTTATTTTTTCAAATCAACAAAATTTAATTTTCACAGATATAAGAAATTGCTTTTCCTTTAGTCCTTTCTAGGGTTCTTGTGTCTGCTTTTTGTTTCTTTCCTTTTTCTTCCTTATTGACCTATCAAAAAAAGAAAAGAAAACCTAACTCTTTGTTATCTCATGTGTTGAATCGTGCAGGGCTCATGGATTGTGCGGCAGAGTGTTGGGAGCACCCCCTGTCTATTGGGAAAAGCAGTTGATTGTAACTATATCCGTGGTCCTAAGTATTTGGAAGTAAAGCTCCTTCAATGTCTTTAATACATAGTTAAATTCTTTCTGGCTAGTTTTTAAATGAGTGATTTAATAGTGAAGTTTATCTTAAACTTTTATTTTTATTGATATGGTTGAACATTGTTAATCTTCTGTAGATTGATGTTGACATTGGTTCTTCAACTGTTGCCAATGGAGTTTTGGGTCTTGTAGTTGGTGTAATTACAACATTGGTGGTAGACATGGCTTTCCTTGTACAGGTATGGTTATTTTAATGATGATATTATCTCAGCTTTTAGTTTACCAGGGGAGACTGCCTCTGAAGTTTTATATCGTCACACTTATACATTTGAGCAATCGATGTGGTTTAATTAAGTGCAACATTTCATATGGTAGCTGGCCACTAAAGTTAAATGAATTATTGGGAAAACACTTGGTAAAAAACTATATTGGATTTGATATCTTATTTGGGACACTTGGTATAAAAATAGTGTACTAGTTTAATCCTTTTTTGAGCTTCCACTATTATTGGTATAGGTGGGTTAGTTGGGTTAAACTTGGTTATTAAATGGACTTCTTCTGAAGTTTGACCACCCAACCAATCCAAATTCGTACGAGTTACGACACCCTTACATCTATTGAGGCTAAAAGAGAAGCTACAAGCATTCAACTATATGAAGGAAAGACAAATTGAATCAAGAAAAATTACAAATTTTTGTTTTAAGAGTTTTAATTTTTTATGTGGATATTAAAAATGAAAGGAAGCACAATGGATTTCTCTTTTTAGAGCTTTCTTTGGAACTCACTCATGGACAAAGACTTTCATGCTTTTGAAATCCTTTAGTCCTACAATACATCCCTTGTGTTCTAATTTATTATTATGAGCTAGATGATTAATCCAGGGGAAGTATAAATACCAGTATAAGAAGGCCTAACTTTATAAATTTGTTAGGCTTGCATGCTTTTGGAATCCTTTTGTCTTCAATTTTATTTTTACTCATTAAACTCTATCCTCAATTTTTGTTGACCATGGGCTGAGTATTATAACATGCCTAACTTTATAAATTTGTCATGTGAGCACACTGATGCAGCCTGTAAAATACTCGATAGCAAACTCTGTTTATTTAACATTATATTTACATTACAGTTTAATCTATTACTAGCAGTATGTTTATGCAATGCACAGATTAATAAAACTTTTGTAATATTATCAAAATTTAAAGCTTAATAAATAGTGTTTTATATATATATATATATATATTAAAAATATGCAGTTAAGTTAAATGGAAGAAGCACTTAGTTTTATCAAAACAAAAAATTATGGTAGATGATTAAAATAATATAAAATAAGTCATGAAACTTGTATAAATTTCTTAAAACTCTAGTTAGAGTTTTGATTGTAGTAGTATGCTAAATCTTTTGAAATTTGGCAATTGAGCAAATTAATTTCCAATTTTAATAGTGCTTATAGTGACCTATGGTGAAGGAAAGTCATATAATGTAATTCCTTATGATATGATGTTCCAGTATAATCTATGATAAATATTTATCAATAAATTAGCCATTAATTTTTTAAATTGAAAATATTTCTTTCCTTTAAAGAAGAGCACACTCTCACTTGAAAGGAATGGCCTTTTGAATTCTATTTTTAAATTCAACATCAGAGGCAATAATTGAGTTTAAAAAAGGATAGATTTATAATTATTCTTTTTAATGTCCAAAAAGTTGATATGATAATCTTATAGGTGTGTTTGATCACTGAGGTGATGTGAGAGAGGTGACTCTATGTGATTCAACTGACTTCTGCCTTTCAGGGCTTGATACAATTTATTATATTAATCTAGAGCTAAAGAAATGGTTAAATGACTGTTTTAACTGACAGGCAAATACTACTGATGAATTGCCGGAGCGGCTGATTGGTGCTGTCCGTGTTTCTCATATAGAGCTTTCGTCTGCTATAGTCCCCAAGCTGGATCTAGATCCATCATGACGACCCAAGAATAGAGACGATTGACCTGTATTGAATTTTTCAAAATCATTTGTTCAGATAAAAAAATGTATTTCATTTCCCATTAGTTTCCTTATTGTGATTAGCAGAATGTATGTTTGTCAATGTTTTCCAATTGATTTTTGTATAAAATAGTAAAAACAGAAGCAGGGTTTTTTCTACGTACGGTATTAAATAAGATTACAGGATGGGGTAAATTGGTTTGTCATTATTTCTCTTTACCGAGTTATAATTTCTGTTATTTTTTTTAACACTCTCCCACTCACGAGAACTGTTTGTGACATGGAAATTTATGTGAATTTAAGGTGTTTGAGCCTTTGAGGTGTGTTAGTTAAGTTCATCATTTATAGCGCCACACCTTTTCCCATTTGGCCCTGGATCTAATTCCCACTTTAAAGATATGGATATGAATAGAAAAGGGCGAGTCCATTTTAGTTTTAGGTAAAAATGCAAAACTGACCTTTTAATTTTCACTATTTTTTATTTCAGTCCTCTAACTTTTAGTTTTGTCAATTTAGTCCTCTAACTTTCAATTTTTGTCAATTTTAGGCTCTGTTACAAGTTAGTCAGTTTGCCGTTAGTTATGCTTGAAACGACATTGTTTTACTCTATTTTTTTTAAAAAAAAATTTAATTCGAAATTAAAAGAAATTAGAAAAACCTGAAAAAAAAAAAAAAAAGAAAAAAAAAAAGAGAAAACATTAAGGCGTCGTTCACTCCCCTGAAATCAAAACAAAACAAAGAAACAAATCAAATCCCAAACGTAAATCAAAACAGAGAAACTTTGAGAGACCTAAATCTATAACTTTGAGAGAGAGGCTGAATAATATCCTATAAAACTTACATTTATAGAAGCATCAATTTGTAAGAGAAACTTTGAGAGACCCAAATCCATAACTTTGAGAGAGAGGCCGAATAATATCCTATAAAACTTACATTTATAGAAGCATCAATTTGTAAGCTCGTCCAATTTTTGCCTCCTATCTATGAATTTTTCAACATTTGATGCTCCTATAAATGTAAGTTTTAATACTCAACAGAAAAAGACACCAAACACACAGCAATTCATTGTTCTGCTACTACTTATACAAAAAAAAAAACACACTAAAAAAACTGGGTTTTCATCACTTATCCAAAACTTGGCCAGAGCTGGAGCTACAGAGTACACCTATCACCGATTCTGTCAATATAGGGATTCTCGGTCTAAATATCTCAGCCTCAATCTCCGCAAATCGATCTTCATCAGAACTCAATCATCGATTCAGTCACCTTCATCTCGGAAAACCGATTCACTCTCTCTCTCAATCCGACTCAGCCTCTCTCTCAAACGGACTCGGTCTCTCTCTCTCAAAATGCCAACTCCCTCTCTCTCTCTCAAATCCGACTCAGCCTCTCTTCCTTTTCCTCAAATTCTCTACATTAGGGATTTGGGTCTCTCAAAGTTTCTCTGTTTTGATTTACGTTTGGGATTTGATTTGTTTCTCTATTTTGTTTTGATTTCAGGGGAAGGGAATGACGACGTCGTTCCCTTAATGTTTTTTTTTTTTTTTTTAAAGATTTTTCTAATTTCTTTTAATTCCGAATTTATTAAAAAAAAAAAAAAAGAGCAAAACGGCGTCGCTTTAAGCATATCTAACGGCAAAACTGACTGACTTGTAACAAAGCCTTAAAATTGACAAAAACTGAAAGTTAAATGACTGAATTGACAAAACTGAAAGTTAGAGGACTGAAATGAAAAACAGTGAAAGTTAGAGGGTCATTTTTGCATTTTTGCCTTATTTTTATTATACTTATGAGCCGATGTATGCATTTAAAAATGGGTAGTTGGATGGGTGGATTTTTTTTCTTCTTCTCCTCCCAATAGTATTATTCTTTCATTTTGGGGTTTGAATTTGAAATGCTATAAGTTTTCCGGGTAACGCATAATATATTATACAATGCTTCAAGGACTGTCTTAATGTCCTGCTGCTCGTAAAATAATCACCCGCTCACCCATATGTTTCCAGTCTTTGCATACATATCATCATCATCATCATCATTATTATTATTTTTATGGAGAGATTAATTAAAGACAAATGTGATGATTTCTTGAAAATTTACAAGGGGTTGCAGCAAGTCTTTTAAACTAGTGGTGGGTTGAGTATAGGGTGACAATTTTTATCCATATCCATAAACTTGCCTATTACTCACCTTATTAGAATAAGTTTTAACTCAACTTATTTGAATATTTGGATTAAATAAATAAAGATCCATTATTTAATTAGATAAATCTAAATGAATAAATCTACTAATACCCACTAAATTCATTTAAAATTAAATCCCACAAATGCTAAACCCTTCTAAAATCTAAAACTTACATAAATGGTATAACCTTAAACACTTTCCCTAAGATTTTATGAGCCAAAACATTAATTCTAGAGAGAGATGGAACGTACTTGAATAGCGATTTGAGGTCGGGCTTTGACGGTGGCATAGAAGGTCATTGAAGATCGTTGAAGGGCATCAGATTTCTCAGGTAAGTCACTCAATTCTTGGGTTGATATCTAAGTTAAAGTTTTCAAGAATTTTGGGTTTGGGGATTTCAGAGACAAAAAAATTTTGGGTTTGGGATTTTCAAATTTTTTGTTTATTGTTTTGTGATTGTAGTTGACCATGATTTTTTTTTTGGGTTTTTGTATTTTTTTTTTTTAATTGTCATAAGAAACACTACTAGTAAACAAGTTCAATGGGCAATATAATCTCTGTTTTTCTTTTTTTATATAATTTTTTTATTATTTATGCGTGATAGCCTCTGGAAATGTTATGTTGGGTTGCTGCTATTTTGGTTTATGTGGGCATTTTATTTTTGTTTTGAAATTTGTGGATGGTTAGTATAGTTGTTTGAGATTGCTGACCAAGTGTTTGATAGAATGCCTGTGAGAACTATACTCTTTTTTTTTGGTCAACCATGATATAAAATAAAAGCTAAGAATTAACCAGTCTATTACAAAACATGTTGGCTTTATCAGCAGCCAACAAACCTTCCACCACAGGCGGTGGATTACAAAAAACATGAAAACTATACAAAGATTGCGCGCCCATTTTAGCTAAAGCATCAGCGCATTGATTTGCTTCCCGAAACACATGGGTCACACGCTTGCCTGGAAACTCTTGCAACAGGTTCCTGTAATCGGTTAAGAGTGGTTCCATTAATAAATTTTCAGTACAATTATTCAGCAAAATCACAACACTCAAAGCATCAAGTTCAATAATTAGCTGCTGAATCCCCATCTCCTTATCAAGAATCAACCCGTCCCTAAGAGCCCATAGTTCAGCCAAGGCACTGTTAGTGTAGCCGATCCCCCTAGCAAAACCCTTCAGCCAATTCCCATCATGATCCTGTAGCAAACCCCCTCCCTCTGCTTTATTCGAATTCTTCATAGCTGATCCATCCATATTGATCTTAACCCAACCTCTTGGTGGCTTCTCCCACCCCACGGGAATCACAGATTTCAATTGCTTGGCCTTATTCACAAAGCCAATTGAGAAGAACTCAGCACTACTTTGAAAACATCTTCTCCAAGCTTGCGGGTTAGTAGTACCTGATTTAAACAAAAAATCATTCCTATGTAACCACAAATGCCACAACCCCATCGGAAATAGCACTTTCCAAAATAAATGGGCAACCTCACATTCTCTAAGCTAGTGGTCTATGGTTTCATTGCCTTTATTACACATTCTACACATTTTATCAAGGTTTAAACCTCTTGAACCCAACACATAAGCTGTGGGGAGACTGTCATGGAGACATAGCCAAATGAAAAATTGAATCTTTGGAAGAGTATCAGTTCTCCAAACCCACTTGTAAGACATAGAAACCGGGTTCAGGGGATTTAAGCCCCTTGCAATAAGATAGGCTGCTTGAATAGAAAATGATCCATTCTTTGAATGGGCCCACATAAGACTATCTCTAGTTTGAGTACCACAAGAGAAAGGTGTAGCCCGAATGGTGTTTAGGACATTACCGGGAAGCTCAAAAGATATGCTTGAATCCTTCCATACAAGATTCTCATCAAAACACTGTCGCACTGTTAACTCATCTTCTCCCCGATTTAAGGGGCCTTCAACCAACTCCCTTAACCTCCCACAAGGAAGCCAGAAATCCTTCCACATATTAATAGACTCACCATTACTCACTGTCCCTCTTAAACCCTTCACATATATAGGGCCTCCCTTTTTGCAAGCAGCCCAAATCTGTGAACATGGCAATTTTCTTCCTTCCTCAAACACTCTACTGGAACAGAGATATTTGGCTGCCAACATATTAGCCCAAGGCTTCCCCTCCTCATAAGCCAGCCTCCAACAAAGTTTGGCTAAAATGGCTTCATTCCTTTGTTTCATTGAATAGATCCCCAAGCCACCCAGCTCTTTTGAAAGAGTAATAGTACTCCATTTTACCATATGCATTCTCCTTTTCTCCTCAGTTGACCCCCAAATGAAATCTCTCATCATTTTATCAAGGGAATCACAAACTTTAGCTAGGATGTTATGGCACTGCATATAATATTCGGCAATAGGGGCAGCAGCTGTCTTAACCTAGTTTTCCAACCAGCCAACTTACTTTGGACTTTATCAAGGATAAAATTGAAAGCATTCCCCACTCAACCTTTATGAATGATAGGGAAACCCAAATATCTACCAATATTATTTGTAGCTATGATACCAAGCCTTTTGCATATAGTCCCTTTTTCTCCTTTCTCCTACTAGAAACGTTGGGAGAGAAGAAGACTCTAGATTTACCAAAATTCACCTTCTATCCAGCTAAGTTACAAAAATTATGAAGGACCTCCATAATGGCCGTGCAATTCTTATTGTTAGCTTTAGCAAACGATAAAATGTCATCTGCAAAGAGCACATGAGAAAATCTAGGACCATTTCTTGAAGCTTTGATCATATCCCACCTATTCTCCTCACACATCCTAGAAATTGAGCCCCTAAAAACTCCATACAAAGGAGGAACAGATAAGGAGAGATAGGATCCCTTGTCTGATACCTCTTGATGGACAAAAGGGTTGGAGTTTACTTCCATTAAAGAGCAGCGAAGTAGAAGTAGTTGACACACAACTCATAATAAGATTGATAATATTATCAGGAAAGCCAAAGTGAGTGAGCATCATCCTTATGAAACTCCATTCTAAGCGGTCATAGGCTTTCTCTAGATCAATCTTCACCACCATGTAACCATATCTTCCTCTCCTATTTCTCAAGGAATAGATCAGCTCCTGGGTAATAATAATATTATCTGATCCCCTTCTACCTTCAAGGAACGCAGCTTGCATGGGAGAAATTAGCTTAGGTAGAAGAGGTCTAAGCCTATGCACAAGGATCTTAATAACAATTTTGTAGATGGTATTACATAAGCTAATGGGTCGGTATTGGCTGACAGTTTCAGGACCCAATTGCTTGGGAATCAACACAATCAGAGTTTGGTTAAGGACATCAGGCACTTTTTGATTAGCAAAAATTTTCTTCACCTTATTCTTCACCGAATCTCCAACAACAAGCCAGAACCTTTGGTAGAACCCAGCATGTATCCCATCACACCCCGGGGCTTTGTAAGGCTTCATAGAACTAAGAGCATCCCAAATCTCCTTATCGGTTGGCATCCGACGCATAAAGCTTGCCTCCTCTTCTTCTAACTTCATACACCAGTTTGAATCCCAATTCTGCACCCAAGGACAGACTATTTGTTCTGTTTGATACAGCTTAACAAAACTGTTAGTAAAGATTCCTTGAACTTGGTCCAAATTGTGCACCCACTCCCCGTCTTCATTCATAATGCTGTTAATTCTATTCTTGCTCCTTCTAGCCAAAGTAGTTAGATGAAAGTAAGTAGTGTTTCTCTCTCCATAAATGGTCCAATTGACCCTAGACTTCATAGCCCATAACTCTTCTTCAAGCTGAAGGATTTCATTGTACTCTCTGGATAGCTGCTCTTGGAGATTTATCAAGAAATTACTAGGACTATTAGCAATGACTCTCTAAGCCCCAAGTAACCTGGCCATGAGTAGTTTCTTTTTTGCAAAGATATTCCCAAAGATTTCTTTATTCCAACTTTGAGCTTTGATAGTAAACCTAGTAATTGCACCCATAAGATCATTCTCCATACCATTCTAGGATTCTCTAACAATGGCAGGAAAATCATTGTGACTCATCTACATAGGTTGGAACCTAAAAGGCCGACTTGAAGCATTAGATACATTTGAAGACAAGCTAAGTAACAGAGGACAATGGTCAAGTTAACTCTGGCCAGATGGGTTACAATAGCTTTAGGGAATGCTACTTTTCATTAAGGGTTGGCCCAAACCCTATCCAGTCTACATTGTATAAGACCCCCCCACTTCTCTTTTATTAGTCCAAGTAAATTTGGGCCCCGAAAAGTCCAAATCCATCATACGACACTCAGACATACAATCCATAATAGACCGCACCCTCCTTTGACAAATTGGATTACCCCTAGCCTTTTCCTCCTTAGCAATAACCTCGTTGAAGTCCCCCATAAGAGCCCAAGGAAGGTTATGTAAAGTAGCTATCAATTTAAGATTTTCCCAAAGCATGCATCTTTCAACAAACCTAGGACTAGCATAAATGACACTAATAATCCAGTTAAGGGATTGAGACCTTACAGGGATAATTGCATGTGTCTCCTATTCAATTGATGCTAGGACCTCAACATGCACCATATCAGTCCTCCATAGGAGCCAAATGCCACCAGCGAAGCCAATAATATCAGCTACCACCGACCCATCAAAAGGCAGAGACTCAATCATTTCCTCAGCCCCAGCACCACTTAGTCTAGTTTCCATGATAACCATCAACATTGGAGCATGCCACTCCACTAAATCCAACACTGTTTTCTTGAAATGGGGTTTCATAGCACCCCTACAATTCCATATCAAAGTATTCATCATCTTAAAAGGAAAAAGAGACAAATCAGCAAACACTAAGGAAGATGGATCCTCAATGGTTCTCAACTTCCATGCCCCCATCACCTCTGCTTTGCTCACCAGCTTCTCCTGGAACAGAGTTACCGAGTGGTGAACTATACCCCTCTCCCTTACTGATATTTTGGTGAGAAAGGTACCTTGAATCCTTGCTTCTGCATATTGGATCATCTTCACCATGTTCAGATTCCCCAACATAACGCATTCCACGGCTTTGTCCTTAAGCATCTTCCTCTCTGAATTCTCCATTATCATCACCTCCTTTTCTAACTCGGTCAGCGATTTTTCCGAGAGTTACTCCCCTGAACTTGCCTTTAACAAGGTTGAGCTTGGAGGTGGAAGGGGCGGCATTGCTGGTCTGTCCGTCACAAACCTCCACCACGGATTTGGTGTCGACTCCCATGCTGTGTTCAACAACGGCAGAAACCCCAGCCTTCTGCTTTTCGCCATCAACGGAAAAATATTCTTCCATGCCAGCATCAGCTCCAAGTCGAACCACCCCCAAATTTTCGTTGGGTCTTGCTTGATCCACTTGATTGTTTCGTCCCCTATTGGGACTATTTTGCCTTTGTAGAACAACGCCCATTTTTCTGCTCCCTCCATGTTTGCTAACACTCCGAATTTTTTCTTCCCTAACTTTACTTCGTGTAGCTGGCTTTGATAAAGACCGTGGAACTTGAGAAAAACCATCAGGTAACAAAGCCGGCCCATTTTTCTTTATTGGGCTTGAGTTAGCCACTCCATTCTCACTAGCCGGGCACATATTCTTCTTTCGAAGGTGAACATGCCCCAGCTGCTTTTGTCTATTACTGGCACAGTTTTCCTTCTTAAAAATACTCTTCCCATCAGTTGGTTTATTCGGATTTGACTGCTGTGAAATTGGTGCCTTTCTTTTCCCAGCCGCCCTACCACTATCAGATGAACTAGCCCCATTCTTGTCATAGGTCGAATTGGAAGACTCACCCATTTGGCTTCTCTCGGCCCCTGTTAAATGGCTTGCGCCGAGTCACCAGCATCCACTCCCTATAGTCCTCTTGTTGGCTTATCAGACTATTTTCCAAATTAGAGTTAATAGCACCATTTCTCTACTCTTCTTGACCTCCATTCTCTTGACTATCCTGCGTGCTTTTAGCATACTCACGCACCAAGAAAGGGCAGACTTCCCTATTATGGCCGATTCTCCCATATTCAAACCAGAGGGTTCCAATACCCTCACACTGAATGACTTGCTTAAGCTTCCCAAGATAAATAGTTTTAACGAGAGGCTTATCCAGGTTCACTTGCATGCACAAACGGGCAAACCGCCCTCTAACTCCATTTGTCGTATTAGCATCAATTGTAGAACAGGGCCAATAGCTCTACCTATCTTTAACAAAGCATTGTGTTCATAGAATTCAATAGGCAACTCAGGCAACCTAATCCAAACTACAACTGAAGAGAGAGTTGATGAGGATGCTTCGAATTCAGGCTCCCACTGCCTAATAGCAAGGAAATTCTGACCTATAAACCAAGGCCCTTCTTTTAGAACGTAGTCCACATCCTCACTGAGCTCAAACTTGATAAGAAAGAAATCAAATCCCAAATCTATACATTCCATGCCTCCCTTCAGGTCCCACATACTACGAATCTTAGATACCAGATATGTGTAACTCACCTTTCTTCCAAACGATTTAATGATTAGTCCTTGATGCCAAGGAGCACATATCTGTGTCTTCTCCTCTCTGGAAAAACATACTCTGAGGCTACCATCTTGTGCAACTTCATCTTCATTATCAGATTCAATGTCCTCTTGCATCTCACTATTAAACCCAAAAGCTCTCTCAAAAGCCCCAAGAATGCATCCCACCAATTTATCTCTGTAGCTACCAATCCTAACATAAGTCTTATCTCCTTGTTCTCCTTCCAATTGGTGGCTATCCTTAAACTTCTTAGTGCTACGGGCCAGGTTATCAGCTCCCTCATCAGAGCGTTTCAAACTTTCTCTCTCCATTCTTGAACTATACTCTCATGGAACTCAGTTACGGGTTGTTCTCTGTTATTAGTGTTGGTAGTAATGGTTTTAGTACATGCATTTTTTTGTTAATGGAATCTTTTAACCTCATAACCAAAAGCTTTGTAATACAGTGTGCCTTTTATGCTTTACATGGGTGTCTAAGGTCTAAAGGTTGATGCCCATAGGTGTCTTTAGCATTCTAAACTAATTGTTTGTATAATGATTAATGTAATGCTTAATAATTAAATTTTAGCTGAGAATGCAAATATATAATAACTGTAGCAGAGAAATTGGATGCAAATATCAGCACTCTGCATGAGATTGTGATACTCCAACTTCATACTCATACTTTCTCAGTTTTAGTGACACATAAGGCTTCCCTTGAGATTTTGGAACCAAATTTTTTCGCCATATTTTTAATTGACCTTCTTTCACATTTCTTAACATTAATTCCACAAGCCAGTGAACCGGGCAGTTGGGTTATTTCCATATTGCAATAACCAAACTATGAAAAACTTCGAATCAGGAGCAAGATCCCAGGAAATCTCCTGCAAATGATCAAACAGCATGTAAGTGACACTTAATACCACATCCAAAAAAGAACAAGTTACTAATACCATACCGTACCTTTCTTCTCATTGTTTCTTTGTTCTCATTTATTCATATGAAAATGTGCTCTCATACAAAGTATGGTCAGAATTTTACAAAGTTCTTCCAACTCACTACGCGACAATTCAAAAAACTGTCTGTGTATACTTTTATCACACTACTTATTGAATAGTCATGTGACTTGTTTAAATTATTAATGAATCATGTAATTATTACAAGTGGATGGTCTTTTGAACTGCTACATAATGGGTTGGTTGGAGGAAATTCCTCAGATTTGTCCTTTGAAAACACTTTTGTTTTGTTTGGATGCTAAGAGAACATAGGAAAAAGGCTACCAGGAAACACAGACCTCCACCAAAATGAACAAAACTACAATGTGGCATAGAATTCTTCCATATTATGGATTCCAAAACCGCTCACACAGGTTACAGCAAAAAACTAATTTAAAAAAATTCAATATTTTCCCTCAATTTTCTCCGAAACCAATTAGACAACTAAGTAACTAATGGATATAGCAACAAACTCTGCAAGTGCAAAGCAACTGTTAACTACTTCAAACCCATTACTCAGCCTTGCGAATCAGGTTCTCCAAGAAGATCTTGAGCATCGCGAATCAGGTTATCCCTCGGGACCTTACGGTGCCGTTTCGCTCCTCCCTTTCCCAAACCCTTGCCTCCTTTTCCTCTTCCTGACATTTCTCTCTCTCTCTGATTCTTTGGTTTTTCTTTGGGGTTTGATTGGTCGTCGGCCCAGCTGGCCCAAAAATAAAATAAAATCTTGACACCTGGCAAATCTCCAACCGTCGATCGGCCCAACTGGGTTAAAAGACCTAAATCTCTCTCACACGATCGGTCTCTACTGTCACTCTCATTCTCTCCTCAGTCCTCTGAGCTCAGCCTCTGCGCCTCTGCCTCTGACCGGAGCTCCTCCTCCCCCTTCTGGCCAGTAAGTCTCTCAAACTATCATTCTCTCTCCTGGGTTTTTCAAAAAATATTGTATCCCTGTCCCCGTACACGTATTCGTGCATCATAGACTAAGTCTTGAAACGACAACCGTACTTTCCATCTTGTTTATGGAGGAAGTGTAACTTGAACTCGCTTGTTTGCATATTTTCAAACAAAATTCCAGAAATCTAACTAACTTACCCAAAAAAAAATTTTAGATTTCTAACTGTAATTTGGGTCTGACTGCCCCTTGTACGCTCTTCTTTTTTCAATGAAATCTAACTGACTTACCTAAAAAAAATGTTATGTGCACATTCTTAGATTAGTATGAGGTTTTATAGCAAGTTCCCTTCAAATTTCTGTCATGTCATTAGGTACAACATGAGTGTATTGTTGATATATTATGCCACTTTTTTTAATCTCTATGCAGTTTCATAATTCCGTTAGTTTCTTTAGCATTTAACTGTCAGGTTTTGGTACATGATGTATAGTACTTCAATTGTTTCCCTGCCTTTAGGGTGAAAACAAAATGCCACTGGGGTTGATATTAGGCTTAGGGAGGGCATTTCGAAGAAAGCGGCCATCGTCCCTTGACATTCTCTCTTCAAAGAGGGCGCCGCGAGATTACTACAAGGGGAAGAACTGCAAACCAACTGGATTCCATACCCGCAAAGGTGTGGCCATTTAGCCCTGCATATACAGTAATCTGATTGTGGTTTATTGGTTCATTGAGCATTTCTTTGTTTGTTGAACATTTAGCCTTGTATCCCAACATAAGTATTATGCTGCAAAAATTCATTTGTTACTACCCGTATCATGTGTGCTGAAATACTGCAAAGTAGAAAGAACGCTTATGCTATGTTAAGTACTTCGCTTGCTTCTTTTGTAATGCATTTGGAATATTGATGCAGGTGGATATGTTGTGGTGAATGAAAAGCTGCCTAATTATGTAGTCCCAGATTTGACTGACTTCAAGGTACTCATTTTTGTAAACTTTAAAGACTATTTGTATATATTTGAATGTTGTGAGTCTTCAAAGGGAAAGGTTCCTTTGCTGCTTCACATTGTACAGAATGCTTATTGACATGGAAGCTTTTTGAGGCCTCGTTTTATTGTTGCTCAAGAAATCCCAGCATTTATGTTGCTTTGCTTCCATTTCTAACGTTTATAAATAGTAAATTCGCTCATGTTGTCCCTCCCTTTTGGTGCAGCTAAGGCCTTATGTCTCACAGTGCCCAAGAGAAGTTAAAACTGCAGAGGCAACTGATGCGGCAAAATAAAGCCAACATGTCCACTTCTAATACTCTGGTGATTTTTGTGCCGAACAACTTTGAGTATTTTTGAGAAAAAATAATATCAAATTTGGATTTTACTTCCCAAATTAGTAGATTATTAGCCTAATGAGTACTTTCGCCTCTTGTTTCATAATTTTAACCGTTGTCTCTCTAGAATGAAATAGACAATGTGAAAATTTTGGTTGGATGAAAGTATACGTCACTTGTATGCCTCCCTCATTTCCCTCATTAACTATGAATGGAAGGAATACTATTTAATGTTAAAATATTCCAACCTAGACTGAATTACACAACATATGGATTTTCCTTGTGTTTCTGATTTTCATTTTTTGATAATTCAATTGTTGGGGTTCCTTTTACATTTGAATAAAACATACTTATTTATCCAAAAAAAGAAAAAATAGTTGGTGGTAGGCGGGGATTTGAACCCTTTACAAGTGTCATCTTAGCTTTAATAGATGCTAAGTAAGTGCTCTCATAATATCTTAGCGATGTTGGTTTTTATATACAAAGATCATTGAATGGGGACCAATTCAGGTTCTCAACACTGCATCTAATGTGCCAAATTCTGTGGATACTTCTATATGCACATTAGGCACCGATATTGGTGAAGAATTTTTGAACAACAAGCTATTGCAAATGAAATTTATATATATATGCAAAATAGCTGAGATTTGGATTACAAGGCGACTAATATAAGAAAAGCTAGGCCGCTGCTTTATGTTTGATAAAATCGCTAAAAGCATCCAAGGAGGCCAATGAGCTTGCTGGAAAGCCTCGCTCAAACTTGGCACCAAGTATCTCAGACTGCCTTCTGATCTCATTGTCTTTCAAAACCCTCTGCATCCCACCCAATATATCATCCTTGTTTACCATATCAGCTGGGTACTTCTCTGAGACCATGGCCCCCACCTTAAGATGATTCACCACCAACATGGCATTATAGTATTGGTCACCCCTAATAGGCCATGCCAAGAGTGGGACCCCACGCACAATTGCCTCCACAGTAGAGTTCCAACCACAATGAGAAACAAATCCACCTGTTGATGGATGACTCAATATCAACAACTGTGGTGCCCACCCGTGTATTATCAAACCATTCTTCCCTACTTTCCCATCCAACCCGTTTGGAAAATAATCAGATTTCTTTTGGATGACCCATATGAATGAGTTTGACCCGGTCAACTCCTCCAATGCTTTAGTCAGCTCAGGGTACTCCTCCATTGTAGGACCCACTTCACTCCCGAATGACACGTACACCACAGACCCACGTGGCTGCTGATCCAACCATTCAATTACCTGGTCCTCAGTGTAATTGGATTCTTTATTGGGTCGGATCTCTTGGTCCTGGACCCGGAGCAGCAACGAGTCCGAAGACTCCCAAAACTGATCAGGCAACAAGGGACCCACACCCCAAACAGGCTTGCGTGTCAAGTTTGCCACGTAATCGAGAAATGGACGCTCGAGATCATCACACGTGTTGATCAAAATTGCTGCAGCGGATTCCACTTCTTCCACCCAAGGAGCAGGCTCACCCGGAAAAGGCGGGCCACGTGGAGGACCACTGCCACGACCACCGCCACGACCACCACCACCATCACCTCGTGGGCCCTCCTTTTGTTCATGAGGAGGGCCCATCTTCATCCAATGACGCCTTTGCTTAAGATCCGAATACTTGAGAACCATGTCTTCGGGTAACCCGGGAAGAGTCCGAACTTCGCCGGGTGTCATGTCTCCGGGTCGGGCAACCCAAATAGCGTGCTGGACGGCGGCCCAGCAGGCTCCAGAAGTGATGAAAACGACAGTGGGGATGGCGAATTCGGAGAAAACATGGTGGGTGTTCTTGTTGATGATGTGGTCTACGATGGCACAGATGGGTCGGGTCGTAACCCCCGGGTCACGTTGGAGATACCACCCATGAATGTCTTTGGTGAGTTGGAAGTGGAAGAGAGGGGAATGGAGGAGAGAGGAAGGGATAGAAGAAGTAATATCGGAATCAACAAGAAGGGTAATGCTGTAATTTCGAGAGAGGAGGAGTTTGCAGATCTCAATACAAGGGAAGAGATGGCCTTGCGCAATTTTGGGCACCACCAAAATCTCACCTGAGCTCGAGCTTGAAGTTGAAGAAGACATCTTTAATTGAACTTGTTTTTCATCAACATAACAGAACAAAGCTGGTATTTGAGGGTTGAGACTTGAGTCAGTGAAGTAAAATTAACTTTGGTTGGATAAAGTGACCGACAAGTCTTGGTTAGGAATGGCAACGGGTCGGGTTCGGGCCGGGTTTTTTATACCCGGACCCGACCCGCGGGCCAAAGCCCGTGGCCCGAACCCGGCCCGTTTACTAAGCGGGTTTTTTTTCGGGGCCCGAACCCGCCCCTACCGGAGCCCGCGGGGCCCGCGGGCCCCGTTAAAGGATTGGGCCCAATTCGTGGCCCAACCAAAATTTTTTTTAATTAATTCTTCAATTTTGAAAAATTAAAATAAAAAAAAAAAAAAAAAAAAAAAAACACAAAACATAAAACAGAATTAAAACACAAGAACACGCATGAACACAAACCCAAAAAATTCAAACACAAGAACACAACCCAAAACATTAACAAGAACCTAACATTAAACCGTCTCTAGCAAACCCAGAAAAACCCAAATTAATTATCCAACCAAAATTTGAATAAACCCAGAAATTTTCTTTGAATAAACCCAAAATATCTTTGAATAAACCCAAACCGTCTCTAGCAAACCCAGAAATATCTGTGAATAAACCCAAAATTTCTTGGGAAACAAACACACAAATCCAAACACCATACAACAATACAAACCCAAAAACACCATTCAGTCCGTGAGTATCACAACCTTCACTCCATAAACCACCGTTCAATTTGTGAGAAGAGAAATTGAGATAAGAGAGAGGCGAGATTAAAGAGAGTGTGTTAGTGACTGAGAGTGAGTGAGGGCTGTGAGAGTGTGAGGCCGTGTCGGACTGAGGGTGTGTCGGAGACTCGGAGTGACTGAGCTGAGGGAGAGGTAGTGACTGAGCTGAGGGAGAGAGGCGTGAGGCAGTTTCGGAGTGACTGAGCTGAGGGAGAGAGGCGTGAGTGCTGAAGAAAATAGAAATGAGGGATTAGGGATTTAGGGTTAGATTATAGGTATATATATAGAGAGGGTACTTTTGTAATTTCTGAGTACCGGGTTTTTATCCGGGTTGGGTTTCGGGTCGGGTCTCGGATTTTTTTTAAAAACCCGGACCCGACCCGGACCCGCTTCGGGTTTTTTTTTTAAAACCCATACCCGACCCTATTTCTAATCGGACCGGGTAAAATCCGGCCCATTAGGGTCGGGCCAGACCGGGTACCCGCAGATCGGGCAAAAATTGCCATCCCTACAAATCACTGCATACTGTTTCTCCAGTTGAACAACAATGTAACAAAACTGATCCACCATCCAAATGTGTGATCATATCTATAAAACGTAAATAAAGTACCAAAATAGCTTGTCATCATAGTCGATATTTCTTTAAAAGGTGTGCTTTTCACTCTTTGAATGGGTGATGTCCATATCTTTTGAAACAGTGTGTCCTGGAGGTTATGGCTATCATATTAACTATATGATAGCAATCTTGTCAACCACATCCTCTGTACTGCCAATTTAAACTATAAAATGTGCAGCAAACATTTGGCAAGCAACAGAATTCTCTCAAGCAAAGTTGCAAAAGTTTATTATTGAACTTTTATTTTTTTTATAGGTAGTTTATCATTAAACTAAAAAGTCCTAAAAGGAAACACCTAGTTTTACATTGAACCAAAATTAACAGAATTAAACCACCAAATACCATAACCATGACAGAACACAATGATAGCTCTTGCTCTCATAAATCTGAATCCTATGAACAAACTTCCCCTTTCATTTAGAGGTCCAAAGCAAGAGTCTACCAGAAACCACCATCCTTAAGATAACAATGGAAGAAATATCATTGACTTCTATAACCCACAGCTAAATACCTCAAAAGCACAGATCAACTGACCTAATCTAACATGTAGATTTTTGCTAAACACCTCAAAAGCAGAAAAATCAGTCAGATCAAGTGACCTAATCTGTATTGGGTAGGTAATCATAAGCTCACCCTGCATAGCTCTGTAAGATTGCATATTTCTTGGTATCTTCCAACTAAACTCAATACAATTAAGTCCCACCATAGTACCTAATTGGTATACCAAAAAGATCATAAAATTATGAAACATTTGTTGTATTAATATATATATATATATATAAAGAATAAACTTTTTGAAAGAAAATGAAGAAATTCTTCAAATCATATGGTCCAAAAATCATATTAACATGGTGACTTTCTTAATGAATTCCTCGGATCAGGTCCCAGATCATCAGCCATGGTGCTTGACTCTCCATGCTTGGCAGAGATTCAAAAGCAGATCACTCCCTATTTAATCCATTTCTTATGCAAAGAGAACACAGTAGATGGCATGGAGACAATAGCAAGTAAGAAGGGAGGCATGTACAGAAGCAGTCATGAAGCTTAAGCCGGCACAGTAATACAAGAGATTACATGCAGTTGACAAGAGTTTTACTAAAAAATATAAATTGAATGTGCATGCACAACCTCATTCAATCATACTATGAGGCCCTAAAATACCTGATTGAGCAAAAAAGGGCAATATAGTCAACATATACTGGCTTCCATTTCAACTTATACTCACATTTAATCAAAATGCACTGCTTTATTATTTAATATAAAACTTACACACTTAGAAAACAATGTTGATATTACAATGATTTATGAAAGAATTTGAGGTTCAAGTTATTCCTGTCATTTCTCCAGCTAAATTAGCAAATGAACATACAAGCTTTGGCCAAGTCCAAATTCTTTCCTATTTAGTAAAGTATTATTATCTGTACACCTTGCACACTTTAGACAGGTAGCATGTCTCTTTCACAAACCAAGACTACATGTCTAAATTGCCTCTTCAAATCCCACTTTATTTGGCTATAGTCTAAGACAAAAGACACTAAATCAATTCAAGAAGTTCCTTGGTGCATACTCTTTGCAGATGATATAATTTTAGTAGATAAACTAGAAGTGAAGTTAATGCCAAGTTAGCATAAACGCTCTAGAAAATATATAGGGAACATCTAAGTAGAAAGAAGAGTAGTACTAAGTCATCATGCTGAATGCCCCTTGTTGCCAATGAAGGCCTTCAATACATCAATGTTTGCATTTTACAATACCATAACAACATAGAAAATTCAATGAATCATCCTGAGTTCCAGTTCCAATGAAAAATAAATTACCAAAACTAAACAAATATAGACTAACAAAATCTCCAGGAAACATGCATCCCATATTCAAAGGAAAAAAAAAAGTTGGCAATAAAGCATGTCAAAATATTTTAATATAACAATCCTATTAGAACACAAAACACAAGCTAAAGAAGCACAAAATACACAAAATAACATAAGACAACATTTTTCCTCCAATGCTGTTCATATTCCAACCAAAACTACCAGTTACCTCACTGTAACAATGTCATCAATCTTCAAGATCATCCTCACGCACTCTGTTGCAAGTGTGATGGCACTGGTACTCACGAGCAGCGGCTGCACCACATTCTCCTCCAAGATATTAGTAATCTGCCCTTTCCTCACATTAATCCCGGCATTGATCTCCCCTTGGGCGTGTCGGTTCCTCAGCTCAGTCACAATTGCAATCGGATTCAACCCTGCATTCTCAGCCAGGGTATAGGGAATAACCTCAAGTGCCTCAGCAAACGACTTCACACAATAACCCTCCATACCGTGCAGCACCTTCGCCCAAGCACCCAACTGCCTTGAAAGCTCAATCTCAGGCGCCCCACCTCCCGCAATCAAAAACCTCTTGCTAACCAAACACCTAACCACACACAGAGCATCGTGCAAACTCCTCTCGGCCTCATCAAGCACCAGCTGGTTCGAGCCGCGAACCAAAACAGTTGTAGTCCGACCCATATCCTTAATCCCAGTAATCTTCACAATCTTTCCATCCCCAACAGGAAGCTCCTCCACAAGATCAGCATAGCCCAACTTCTCAGCCCGAAAATGCTCGATATTCGCAATTGGCAAACAATTCAAAGTCTTGGTGATGAACTCAATCTCATCACGCT
Organism: Quercus suber; assembly: GCF_002906115.3. Lineage (NCBI taxonomy): Eukaryota > Viridiplantae > Streptophyta > Magnoliopsida > Fagales > Fagaceae > Quercus > Quercus suber. The sequence continues at coordinate 218,567 of NW_027070171.1, forward strand.
CCACATCCTTCACCACAAGAATCTTCGCTTTTGCGAGGTAATGTAATGACAAGTCGGTCACCGCGTCACGCAAAATGCTCTTCTGAATCAACAAGACATTGCAGCCAGTGGTTTTAATCTTCTTAATCATTCCCAAAATGTATTGCCTCTCTTCTTTCAATATCCTATCCATTTGCGCATAATCTGAAACCACAATACTCTGTTCGATATCGGTCTTCGGCGGCGAAATCTGGAACTGAATGACGGCGATTTTCGCGTTCTCCATACGAGTGAGTCCACCGGAAGCGTGACTCACTTTCTTGTCGAAAACGAGGCCTTTCACAAGCTCGGTATCATCCACGGTACCGCCAAGTTTCTTCACGATCTTGATATCTCGTAGATCGACGATATCGGGTTTCTCCGGATCGACTACGGAGAGAACGGAATCAACGGCGAGCGGAGCGAGGAGACTGGAGTACTGACTAACGACCTTGCTGTTGAGAGAAGTGGAAGCGGACTTGATGAGAGACTCGCGATCGGAGAGCTCGACAGGGACAGCCATGGCGGTGAGGACATCGACGGCTTTGAGAGCGGCCTTATGTAGAGAGTCGGAGATAACCGTAGGGTGAATACCGTGGGAGAGCAGAGAGAGGCACTGACGGAGGAGAGCGCCGGCGATGACGACGACGGTGGTGGTGCCGTCACCGGCGGCGGAGTCTTGGGACTTGGAGAGCTCGACGAGCATCTTGGCGGCGGGCTGGAGGACCTCCATCTTGTTGAGGATGGTGGCGCCGTCGTTGGTGATGATGACGTCGCCGGAGGAGGTGGCGATCATCTTGTCCATGCCGCGCGGGCCGAGGCTGGTGCGGACGGTGTCGGCGACGGTGCGGGCGGAGAGGATGTTGGACTGCCTGACGTCTTCTTTGCGCTTGTTGTCCACGTAGGACTCCGTCTTGGAGCCGGATCGCGGGAGAGCGACTGTTGCTGGTGATGCCATTGTTGCAAAAACCCTAACCCTAGAGAGAGAGAGAGAGAGAGAGAGAGAGACTGTGAGAGTGTGTATGAAATGTGGAAGTTGAGAGTGAGAAATGAAACCCTAAGAGAGAGAGAGAGGGTTTTTGAGACTTCGAAAGAGGGAAGCGGGAGAGTATTCTGGAGGGTTTCAGTACGGGAAGGAATTAGAAATGTGAGTGAGTGAGAAACTGACCTACTTCAAATACGCCCCAAACGACAGCGTTTCCGGTTTTAGGCCTAGGTTATATGGTCCGATTGAATTGACCTTGGTGTTTTTTTGGGTTAGGCCCGTTAGCCCAACTGTGTTTTTGTTGTAATCGCTGGCTTTTTCTATAAAGGCTTCTTTAAAAAAAATATATTATTTTAAATTTATTCTATTCAATAATTTTGTCAAATTTTGTTAAAATATTTCCATTAAAAATATATTTTCACTTGAAAAAAAAGTTATTGATTTTTATATGATTTTTTTTTTCATTTGTTAATTACATACTTAACATAAACTTTTTAGCGAAATTTAACAAAATTTCATAATTAAATAAAATTGAAACTTAAGATGACTCAATTGAATGAAAATAAAATTAGAAGATTGAAATAAATTTCAATCAAATACATTTTAGCCTAATTAGCTTTGTTTCGGGAGGACACACTAGCTTTTTCTTTAGCAATTTTTTTTAGATAGATAGTGATGGAAGTGGAGTACTAGAGACGGTGTTCCAATCACAAACATTAGACACCACCAAAACAGTTTACACGTAAATTAATACATTTTAGGTGTTTTATGGATTTCCTATGGTTTATCTTGATGAAAGTAGATTGGTTGTATGAAGATTAGGCTGTTGCAATCACAATTTTATGGGCATTTTGGTCAAATAAGAATGAAGTTCGTCATGGTGGTTTAAGGAAGAATGGGAAGCAACTGATTCTATGGTGTACTCACTACTTGGAGGAGTATTGGGCGGTTGTGGAAGTCCCAGTGAAGCTTTCTCAAGTTTTGGTTTCAAAATGGGAGCCTCCGTCTTTTCCTTTTTATAAGGTTAACATAGATGGAGCTGTTTTTAAGGAATAAAAAGAACTTGGAGTGGAGGCTGTAATTTGAGACCATGTTGGAAATTTTATTGCAAGTTTTAGCAAGAAATTTCTGTGTCTTTTGGGAGCTATTGAAATTGAGGCAAAGGCCTTTGAATTTGGTTTGGAATTTGCTAAGGATATGGGTATTCAGGACTTTGTTCTAGGAGGAGATTCACTTAATATTGTTCATGCTCTTAGCGCAAATTCTCATTCTACTTCAACAATTGCTGCTCTGATTTATGGGATGTAGGCCGCTTCCTTTGAGTTTTGGAATGTTTTATTTTCTCATATTCGTAGGAATGGCAATGTGCTTGCTCGCCAATGAGCTAAACATGCTTTAGGCATCTTGACTTTTTTGTTTGGATTAAAGAGTGTCCTTGTTTTCTTGAATAGATTCTTCTCCATGATGTACCTTCTGCTTTTAATTATTAATGAAGTATGTGCATTTTCTATTAAACAATTAAAAATTAAAAAAAAAAAAAAAAAACCCCTCAAAACAAGTTTTAATTTCATCTTCTTATTACACCCAAAAAGAGGGGAAAAAATAATCTTATTTTTCTGATTAATTTTATGGGTGCCTCTCCTAATGTGTTTACCTTACATTTTGTTGGTTGGAAAGGATGAACTTTTCGATAGCCTGGGTTGTTTTTGTACATATCCCACGGTTACATAATTTAAAAATTTTAGTGCCGTCTTCACTCCATTTTTATTCCCTTCATCCTTCATCTGCACAAAAATTATCTAGACTGAAAATGATGGAGAATCAATTGATTGCCTATACAACTACAAGACCATGGAGAAAATCACAAGCACAAATCAAAGCTTTCTTTCTGCCTTTTTGTTCTGAACCGAACACACAAGCATAAAAAAATAATGTAAGATTTTGATAAAGTGACATTTCTTTGAATTCATCTTTTTCATGAATAACATTGGACTACAAAGTAATTCTGTGTAAAATTTTAATAAGGCATAAGAGCCTGGTCAAAGGAAGTTCAGCATCTAATAAATAAATACTATGTCTAACTTCCGAAAGTTGAGCCACACTTCCAGTTCCAGCAGGACTCAAAGGCTTTCATCCACCAGACTTCTCAGGTTTTACATAAGCAATTTACAAAAAATGAATTGCACAGATTGATCTAACATGTACATTTTTGCTTTAAGAAACTTTTTCTAACTTGCTAACTCTTACTCTGCCAAGAATGTTTCTATTTTTACCTTTGGCTAAATTCATCACTCTACTGAAACTGCCTATGTTACAAAAGTTGAGGTATACTTATGCAGCCGTGACTTGCCTCCGAGATGAGACATGCAGCATCTTTGTGTAAAACTAATAAATAATTTTCTTCATCTGAGTGGCAGTAGAATCTCCACTTTGGCCTCTGAACAATGTTATCCCCCATTCCAAAATTAAGGATTCAATAAGGTCAATAACTGTCATAGAATTTATGAACTGCAGCTTCACTTCTACATTAAACTGTCTGGAGGGTTCCCTAAGGTCCGCACCTGTTTTAGATCTTTTGAAAAGTATGCTCCAGTCTAGTTGCAACTCCAAGTCCGGAAAGATTTGAACTCCATTCCACCAAATCTTTCATTTGGGAAAATAACAATAATTGTTCTCTATGATCACTTTAACCCCACTTAGCACCACGAATTGAGGTTCTTCTCTGATCTTTCCTTTTGCTCTTCTTTAGAAGCATAGACATGTGGTCAATATCTGTAGGAACTGAAGGGCTCTCACCACTCAACCACAGTAGAGCCTCACCAGCAGCGTCCTTCTCTGCGAGTTTCTTACTGGTGCAAGGTTTCCCCACAAAATTCAACCCATTAAAGATCACAGTGGAACGGAACTGGTTATTTTTCAGTTCTTTTGTCTTGTATGTGGGTGCTTCATGTCCTGCCCTGGCAAGCAATGTCTGTAGGTGATTCTTCAAATTATTACCCTCAACTCCACCTTTCGAGAGTGCACCTGGTAGCATATCTTTTGTTGCCTTCTTTGAGGGTGCTGGCAGGTGCCGACCAAAGACAAATCTACCATCACATTGGTCCTCTGAGACTAGCAATCTTACAGTTGAAAGGAGCTTGTCATTGTATAATTGCATATCATGCTTGGGATCCAAGAGCTGCCCACAAATATCAAGAAAATCAAAGAGTGCATCAACATTTTAGCAATTGAATATGTGCTTCACATGAGGAGATTCTCATAAGAAATTATATTCTCAGAAATAAAGTAGTAATTTTTATATAAATAATAAACGTTTTGGCACAAGTACTAAATACTCCCAAAGAAAATAAGTTCATCATTCCTTTTGTTATAAAATTCTAACAAAAGATGATTGATATCATACCATTATCTACATTTACATTTTTTACAATAAACAAAATGCTATTTTACTCTGGTGGGCCATATTTAAGTGGGCTTTATTTTGATGGGTCCATTCTAGAGTGCTAAATTTGCTTGACAAACTAATTTTTTTGATAAGTAAAAATTTGCTGGACAAACTAATGAAAAATACTAATAACTATTTGTTTATAAGACTCTTTTTGTGAACTATGAAATTAGGTGATAGAGTGGGCCTAGTTAGTTTTATTTTGTAGCCCTGTCATATAAGTTAATATTCTTTTTCCCCACTTTAGGATTTAATTTTTAGTGGCACATTCTTATCTTAAGTCACTGTAATTTCTACTGCTAAAAATTGTCCTCTTTTAAAATAATTTAGCAATTTCTTTTTACTTCATACCCTCCACCCATTCTTGTGGGAAGAGAAAGTGCAGTTTGAGCCAGAATTCATTGGCATTTTGGTTTGATCAATTTTTGCTCGTGTCTGTGCGCGCAAAAATTGATCAAGAAATAGAGTAGAGAGAGAACTCTAGATTAAGAAATAAGGGTTCAAAATGACATCAATACAGGAATGATCATCTCTGAAGAATTCAAATGCATTTGAGTTTTGAGTTGGGCAAAATGGTCAATTCTTACTTTCTTCTGTATTAGTTCTTCAACTTCTCTCCTTAAGCTTATGAACGTATCTGCTAAAGCAGGTTTCATGAAAAATTCCAAGTATCCTCCCAACATTTTTAGGTGCCCATCCTATCAAAAGTCAGTTATAGCATCAGCATCTTCCACTAGTAATACATATTCCATAAGCAAAAGGTATAACTCAAATGAAAGAACTTACTAGTCCACCCCTGGAAATGTTCCCTCCAAATAAGAGAAGCACTGAATCGGAGACACCAGTTGAATCGCGAAGAAATACAGAATTTACTTTCACCTTTTCATTGAAAACTAACCATGGATATGGAATTTTGGGTACCCCAGCATTCACAGAATTCTATTTGATACAGTTCAGAATTAATAACAAGGCAATCATAATTTTGTAGCATTGGTGCTTCCATTCAAACAGAAATGCATTTAAGAATGTACTTAAGTTCCAAAAGACAAGAAACTTACCGAGTACAGAAGTACTTGACCATCCTCCATTGTTTTCAGTGCTATTGACTTCTCTTTGTTCTGTAGAAAGAAAATTCTTTCAGTGCATACTATATACCAAAGAACAAATATTGGTAACCCAAAAAGATATATCAAACTCTGACGTAACTTCTGGCTGAACAGATTAATTCATTTAAATATAAAAAGAAGTGCCTTTATAACTCTTTTTGCTCACTGGACTTCAGCTTACATGACAAATAAAACCAAACATGCAGAGAAGAAAATATTTAAGGGAAGGCAGAGCAAAACGAATAAGAGAAAAGAGAAAAAAGGGGGTGGGGTGAAGGGGGAAGGGAGTGAGGAAGCATGACTTACCACAACAGAGCATATTCCAGGGAACAAGCCTGCACAGATGATAGCTCGGATAAGATGCTCGTCATGGCTCCATCTATTGCAGTTTTCTGGGTCTTGATCAACTAGACCTGTGTCCTTCAGCAAAAAGAAGAACTGCTTCCGAAGAGAGTCAATGGCTTTCAGTGTTTGAGCAGAAAGGAAATTTCTCCAACAGTACTCATAACTGGATTGCTTTCTTTCAGCATCTTTCCAACCCTCATAAGCTCGGACAAGGGCAAGGTGGTCACTGTAATTACGGGCAGCAAACTGTGCCTTTGCAGACTCTGCAAGCTGCAGAAAGTGAAGAAACAAAAGATGATTACTCACTCTCTTTTAATTGAGAACCTGATGCTTGATATGAATTAATAGTTAGGATTGTATATCTGCCCCCATCATCAAACAACGAAAATCACTTGGAATAAGTTAAGACCTGTCTGGTACAAGAAGCATATGTCATTCTTACTGCAATTTAGATGGAGGAAAACACGATGACAAAAACATTGGATTGTCCAAGTGTAATGTCTCATTCCTCCATATTCTAACTTCTCTAACAATACTCACAACTGACTTATGACCTCAAACATCTCTAATCCCCATGATCCCCCCATTTACTCCAAATTTAAATAATCAACATATAATGTAATACACAGCTTTTCTGAATACTTACATTCTAAATAATCTCTCAATTAATCATAGGATGGATATAAAGTGTTACATAGCTAATATTGTATGAGTTCCTCTCCACCCTACCATTTCTAGAAGGGTCTAGAATATCCTTTTTTTATGACGTGGAACCTCACCAAGAGTCTAGAATATCCTAGTGGTGAGCTGCCACTGATGAGGTATCCCTCACCAGCTGGCATTGTCAAGAACATTCTCTATTCCTCATAACCAACTCTCCTATATATGTGGAATATAGTGGCCAAGGGCTGAATCATATTTTCAGCTTCTACTTTTGAATCTTCCTCATTGAATTCTCTTCTAAATATTCCGTTAACATAAGGAAAGGAAGCATATATCAAGTCTGCATTATTTTTTTGATAAATATCGTAACTTTTGTGAAACAAGATAGCCCAAGTACACAGGAAGTATACTATGAGACCATCACAATCAAACTCTCAAATTACAATTAAAAATTAGATCTAAAAGAGAATTAAAAGAAAATGAACCCAAAGATGACATCCAATCAAACACAGATTTCCATAAAAACAGCTTCAGATTGGGAATATCAAGTCTAGAGTATTCATAGCTCATCATGCATGCGTGCAAGGAAGGTAAACAAGATTAACACAGAAATACATACTAGAACATAGAAAATCATCAATATTTCACAAGGAACACATAGGATGAATCTTACATCTTTCTTGTCGAATGGCATCAAGAATGGATCTCTGGCACTAAGACCAGCAACAACAGTCATTATTGGATCTAAGCAGTTGAAAATAGCCCCAAATATGAGCATCTTTCCAAGTTTTGGTTCAACTGGAAGTGTTGACAAGTTGCGTCCTGTAAAGCAACCAGTCATGAGGATAAAACCAAAAGCACTGCCTTGAAACAGTCTAGAAACAAAAATAATCTCTGTGCGAAACAGAACCAAAAAAGTGCATGTGTATGTGTGTGTGTGAAACAGCTTAGATACAAAAATGGTGTCTCTGTTAAACAATTTAGAAAAAAAAGGAGTCTGTGTGTGAAGTAGCTTAGAAACAAGACTGGTGTCTGTGTGAAACAGCTTAGAAACAATGATATTCATGCATTCTACAGCATTGAACCAAGACTGGTGTCTCTGTGTATGTGTATGTGAAACAGCTTAGATACAAAAATGGTGTCTCTGTTAAACAGCTTAGGGAAAAAAAATGACGTGCAAAATAGCTTTAGAAACAAGACTGGTGTCTCTGTGGCGTGTGGGTGTTTCTATACCTAGCAAAGTCAGATTTTCATTCTCATCCAAAGCCCCAATGATCTTCAAGTATTCTACAGCATTTTGAACCTACAAATCAAGCATGATACAAATAAATAACATATCTAATTGCATAAAAATACCAATGGAGACAGAAGCAGAAAAATATAGGGTCATAATCCAAAAGCATATATTTTAATAGCATCCAGAAAGAAACATTTCTGGACAGTGATGAATATGCAAAGGCTCAGAAGCAAACTCAAATTGAAATTTACCGATAGAGGTTCTGGTGGCTGCAATGCCCTAGATAAGAATTCTGAAATACTTCCAAGTTGTAAACTTTTGATTTGTAAACATAACGATTGTAATGGTGTCCTTAAAAGTTCTGGCAATTGATAATCAGCAAAAGCATCATATACACATCTAGGATAGAGATGATAACACTCGCCAGGTTGAACCCGACCAGCTCTTCCTCTCCTCTACAAATTAGAAGCGAAAATCTAGTATCAGCAGTCCATGAGATGAATCAAATCTCACAATAAAAAGTCAATAGTGTGCAAAGAACTGTAAAACCTGACATTAAAATTTGAGTGCTACATAACTACTAAATCATACAAAATTTTACAAAGCAGAAGAAAGAATGTGGATAGTCAATAATGCTCAAGCTTTGCATCATGTGTCACAAGATCTGGGATGAGTTTCATGAAAACCCACTTGAGCTAAGTTAGGCAAAATGGAGGGGAATGGAATGGAACGGAGAGGGAAAAGGGAAGGGAAAGTTATCTTTCCTTCAGGTGTTTGATTTCTTAAAGGAAATTGAATGAAAAGAAGTTTAAATTAGTGTGTCCCACAGAAGTTGAAGACTAGATACAACCACCCACCCATTTTAAGGGGAAGAGAAAGTGCCATTTGAGCCAAAACTCATTGGCATAATGAACTTCAGAAGTTTAAGGCTAGATACAACCACAACAACACTCAAACAATGCAAGTGGAGGCCTTTCTAGAGGAAAAAGGGGCTGTAACAACATTTTTCACTTGTGGATTATAAGGACACTTCTTATACCTGTCCACAAAAAATGTATATACTCAACTGAACCATGGTTAAAGACTGCAGGTGCCACATAAATGTATGGGGACAAACTGAGCATGATAGTATCCTCTTCAAACAAATGAATTCTTTAAGAATAAGAAAGGAACATAAAAAACTCCAAACTTGTTTAAAAAGAGGCTTTTGTTCTGTTGACACAAGTGAGCCATCAACCCAACACAAATAGACCTAATATGACTGGTCTATTGAAAAGAATATTTAGGTCAATCATTTATAAAATTTTTGGAGCAGAAGGATTTTTTCAGGACACTTTGGGCAATGAGTAATCAATAAACACAACAAGAAGTTAATCAAGGAAATGTCCTCAACAAATGATAATATGTTTCTTAAACATACTGTGAGCAGGTCATACAGTTTAAACATCCTGTATGAACATGGTTTACCTACCAAAACCCATAGACTTTCTATTAGTTTATCTTTTCCTAATCACCTAAAATACATGTATCCTGCCACAGAACCAGTTACCATCAACCAAACACACCCACAAATAAGAATCTACAAGATGGGCATGCCCATAGGGACAGTAACTAATGCATTTTGTACATGGAAAAAAAAAATTCACAATAAAATAAGAGTTGATATCATGTCAGATATAATCTCTTAAACTAGATATGATAGTGGGTTGTTATCAGAATAATCTTACTTGCCGAGCAGCAGCCTTTGATATCCAGGATGGTAGCAAACAAGGGGTATTATTTAGTGCATCATATGATGTCTCTTTTGCCTTTCCACAATCAACCACAAAAACAACATCATTGATGGTGATACTAGTCTCAGCCATGTTTGTAGCTAGAACTATTTTCCTCACTCCATCTTCAGGCTTATCAAATATTAATCTCTGTATGCAAAACAACATAAAGAAGGAATCAGGAAAATTTACCTGCATTTGATGAATGGTATTGTTCAAATCTGAAAATGTAATAAGATGTGATGTAAAACATGTAAATGACATATAAAATGAGGTTGTAATCCTCTTTCAGTCTACCAAGAGGGAAGGGATTATAATTTAAGCCAAAAATAATTACATCTAGCAATGCAGTTGGTTAGGTTACTTGAGAAAATATACCTCAATAGGAAAGGTTTCCAATTACACCAATTGGTTTCAAATCAGAGTTTTTGAACCCGAATTGGCTTCAGTAGGGTTTAGTCAGTATTATGTTTATCAAGCTTTGCATTATTTTATTCATAATTAAATTACAAACATACTGGGAATCAGCCTCTCTAAAATAAAATAAAAAAATTGGAGGCTCCCTACTAATCACCCCTTTCAAACCCCGCAACAATGGGAGCTTTATGCACTAGGAATGACCTTTATATTACATACATACATATTTCAAATATTTAATCAACAAAAAGTATATTCAAGAGAAATAATTAGGATTTTCAGGTTTATGGGATGCATGCTGGTAGTAATAACTAAATACGAGTTGAATTTCAGGACACAGAGTCTTAATTGCATTTTGGTGGTTAGATTCATGATATGCTATTAAAAATGATAACTGAGTCAAGATAAACTTAGGATGTCCAAGCCCACATACAACAATAATGCAATATTCCTTCAAAGATGACATTTTGATTATTTATTGCATTAAATTGAGAATAAACATAGAAGTCATGATATTGTAGTAAGAAGTATTATAATATAAAATGAGAATAAATTGGGTTAGGAGCTGGCGTAAAAGGTGTGTTTTATGCCAGCCATTCCTGACCCGCCACGTCATATTTTTACCCACTAAATAATAAACTTTAACGGTTAACACACAATTTCCCCCAAATCTTCATAAATTAAAACCCAATTTCACTGTGAAAATCATAGAAGTGACCATTGGAGACAGTGACGATGATGCTTATACTCTGAAAGTGACACCTGACAAAACCACCAGGACCAAGTGGTTGTGCCGATGATGTTGACCATTTTTTAAATCTCAGTGACTTGGAGTTCTAGACCAAGTTTCTCTTCAATCTTATGGAGAGAGTAGCCAAAAAAAAAAAAAAAAAAAAAATGGAAAAAGCAATAACTCAGAAAAAAATCCTACTGTTTACAAATCTCCGACAACTTCTCAGACTATATCGCCGGACTCATTTCCAAAAGCTCTTGTTGTAACTGTTTTTTGAACAGTAAGATTGGGATACGATTTTCTGCAAATTTTGGGTTTAATTTTTCTTTATTAAATTTGGTATTTGAGAGGAAGTGGTAGTGTGTGTTATCGTTTATTATTTTTATGGGTAAAAAACTAAAAAAATTTCAGCTTCCACAGTCCACACTACAACGATGTTCTTTGATTTTTTTTTTCCCCCTTAAAATAAAAATTATTAATGACTGTGTTTGGTAGAGAAGAAAATCAGAAGGAAAAAGCCGCATAAATCTTCTCCACTTGTTTTTGGTAGCCTAGAAAATTAAAAGGTAAAGCTAAACAAAGTTTCATCTCCATTAAGCGTTTGGTAGCCAAGAAAACCAAAAGGAAAATCCTCGTGTTCTTCACAAAGAAACCCAAAAAACACCCAATGGCCTTGATTCAACCACATCAGCCAAGGGCCAAACCTCTGACACAAAATTGCCATCAACCACCACATCAAACTCCAAATACCCACTTCAACCACACCCAAAATCCAGTCAACCCACTTGTCAAAAGGAAAGAAAAAAAATACTAAAAGAAAGAGGGAGAGATTCAGACGTTATTTCTGAAGATTTTGGAGTAATCGTGTGTGTTAAAGTTTATTGTTTAGTGGGTAAAATCTGATGTGGTGGGTCAGGATTGGCTGGCATAAAACACACCTTTTACGCTAGCTCCTGACCCAATTTATTCTCTTATATCTATTGATAGGTAAAGTTAAGTCACAAAGCATGCCTAATTTAAGCCTCAAGGTTTTAGTTTTGAGCCTTGTCCCATTAACACCAAATGCTTCCCAAATTCATAAATAGCATATTGATTTCAACGAAAATACATCATCAACATAAGATTCAATTTATTGGAACATTTTGTCTTTTCCAGGAGTTTTCCACAACAAAATCATTGTAATAACTATGCATAGAATTTTCTCAAAAAAAAAAAAAAAAAAAAAAAAACTATGTATAGAAGACACTTGGATAAATAATGCAATTACCTGCTCAGAGCTGGCCATGGAACCATGACATGCAAGAAGCAGCACCTTGCTTGGGTCGCCCAAGAGGGGATGAGATTGGAGCTGGTCCTTCAAAGAATTTATGTCATCCCAACCAGTCATAAAAACCAAAACAGCACCAGGCCTTTCCTTCTTGACTATGTGGCAGAGAACATATTCAATGAGGTTAAAACCAATTGAGTCAGGATTCCAACAGGATAAAGAATCCTGAGTCCGTAGGCTATAATCCTTAAAGTCGGCAGCTTCAACTGCATCCTGTTCACAAGAGTGGGAGCAGATTGCTATAGAACCAAGAGTAAGCAACAAAAACTAGATAAGATCGCAAATTTGCATACCTCAACAGCAGAAGCAATCTGGCTCTTCCTCTTTTTTAGAGTTTGAGCTTGTTTCTGCATTTTCCACACCTTTTCTTGACCATAATCATCAATTTGATTATATGAAGTCAATCGATATCCAGTCATTTCCAGAATATTCTCCAGAAAATATGAGCGGACTGGGTATGTAAACCCCTGAAATAAACAAAAAGAAAAACACCACCCAAAGAAAGAAAAAAAAAATGTCAGTCTGGCATTGCTTACATTCAGATCATGTCATATTCTCTCTTTTTCTGGTAGACATAAAAATCCAAGGTGCCAAGGGCTCTCCAAATATTAAACAAAATATACAAAGAAATGAAAGAAAAAGAACAAAAGGAATCAGGACCAAGAAATACTACCACCATAGAAGTTAACGAATGAACAAGAGAAGATCCATCCAATATTATAAGAGCCAGTATGTATAACAATTTCACAAAATATTTATTTTTATAATTATATTTAAGTACTACAAACTCAATTAATACTAATTCAAATTAATTTGGAGTAGTCCCATGGATGCTTAACAAATTGAGGTGGGCTCTATTTATCTTTATTTGTCATTCTGTCTGAGCTAAGGTCGTGCTGTCCATCATCTCCCTACTGATTGATATCCTCCTTCAATATGTGTAAGCACTACAAACTCAATGCTCAAAATCTCCAAGACACGTATATACTTTGATGAATATTTCACCTTAACTTGAAACTTTTGGATGCTTCTAACTTGAGTTATCAATTAAAAAATGAAAAAAAATTCAAGCAAATTTAGGTCTCTAACTTTGACAAAGAAGTTGACTTTGCAAGACTTTCAGAAGTCTTCACTCCTGAATTTAGCCCATAAGTTCACCTATTTTCAAAACTTACAGATCAACAAAAGAAAGAGAACTTGAGAGGCCTTGGGGAAATAAATGATGGATAAGAATATAAATCTTATTTTTCAGCATTCAATACGGCCTATAATGCCCTCCAATTAACTGAAATGCACTATAAGGGCCATTATAGACTACAAAATAAAAATGGCAGGCACAATGTTGATGATTTCAGACAAGCTACCCACAACAGTAATGATAAACAACAAACATGTCATAAAAGCAAACAAGAACATGAGTTAGCCCTGGTTATGATGGTAATAGTTATGGAGTCACCTAAACTTCATCATCCAACAATCATTTCAGTAGTTGTACTTGCATTATATGTGAAGGGATTTTAACAAAGAAATGATATAGTGATTAGCATTGTGAACTTTTTTTCTTTTGATAAATAACATTCTTATTGATGAAGAAAATAGGCCAATTACACAGGAGTATAGAGGGAACAAGGAAATCAATCTCTCAAAGCAGCACCGTGAACTTACAGGAATATGAATCATTGGAGCACCACCGAANAGGTATTAATACATATATGATTTTGCAGGTCATTGTTGTCTCAGGTGAAACTGGCTGTGGTAAAACCACGCAACTTCCTCAATACATTTTGGAATCTGAGATTGAAGCAGCCCGTGGAGCTGTCTGTAGTATTATATGTACTCAGCCTAGAAGAATATCTGCCATGTCTGTTTCTGAAAGAGTTGCTGCAGAAAGAGGGGAGAAACTGGGAGATTCTGTAAGTTTTGTATCTGATATTATTACTCTTGCCTCTAGAACTTAAGCTCGTTCAATCATTTTTATTAGCTCGATTATAAATAACCCCCCTCCCCTCTTCCCCAATTAAACCTATTTTCCTTCTGAAAGGTTGGTTATAAAGTTCGGCTAGAGGGAATGAAAGGGAGGGACACTCGTCTTCTCTTTTGCACCACTGGCATATTGTTGAGGAGATTACTTGTTGATAGACATTTGAAAGGGGTAACTCATGTTATAGTCGACGAGATTCATGAACGTGGAATGAACGAAGGTAACATTGGAATTGATTTATGGGTTGTTCATCATTATTTCAAATGGGATGTTGACCATTGTTTGCTTTTATTCCAGATTTTCTTCTTATTGTTCTCAAAGAACTCCTTCACCGTAGACCAGAATTGAGGTTGATTTTGATGAGTGCAACCTTAAATGCTGAGCTTTTCTCTTCCTACTTCGGTGGTGCTCCAATGATTCATATTCCTGTAAGTTCACGGTGCTGCTTTGAGAGATTGATTTCCTTGTTCCCTCTATACTCCTGTGTAATTGGCCTATTTTCTTCATCAATAAGAATGTTATTTATCAAAAGAAAAAAAGTTCACAATGCTAATCACTATATCATTTCTTTGTTAAAATCCTTCACATATAATGCAAGTACAACTACTGAAATGATTGTTGGATGATGAAGTTTAGGTGACTCCATAACTATTACCATCATAACCAGGGCTAACTCATGTTCTTGTTTGCTTTTATGACATGTTTGTTGTTTATCATTACTGTTGTGGGTAGCTTGTCTGAAATCATCAACATTGTGCCTGCCATTTTTATTTTGTAGTCTATAATGGCCCTTATAGTGCATTTCAGTTAATTGGAGGGCATTATAGGCCGTATTGAATGCTGAAAAATAAGATTTATATTCTTATCCATCATTTATTTCCCAAGGCCTCTCAAGTTCTCTTTCTTTTGTTGATCTGTAAGTTTTGAAAATAGGTGAACTTATGGGCTAAATTCAGGAGTGAAGACTTCTGAAAGTCTTGCAAAGTCAACTTCTTTGTCAAAGTTAGAGACCTAAATTTGCTTGAATTTTTTTTCATTTTTTAATTGATAACTCAAGTTAGAAGCATCCAAAAGTTTCAAGTTAAGGTGAAATATTCATCAAAGTATATACGTGTCTTGGAGATTTTGAGCATTGAGTTTGTAGTGCTTACACATATTGAAGGAGGATATCAATCAGTAGGGAGATGATGGACAGCACGACCTTAGCTCAGACAGAATGACAAATAAAGATAAATAGAGCCCACCTCAATTTGTTAAGCATCCATGGGACTACTCCAAATTAATTTGAATTAGTATTAATTGAGTTTGTAGTACTTAAATATAATTATAAAAATAAATATTTTGTGAAATTGTTATACATACTGGCTCTTATAATATTGGATGGATCTTCTCTTGTTCATTCGTTAACTTCTATGGTGGTAGTATTTCTTGGTCCTGATTCCTTTTGTTCTTTTTCTTTCATTTCTTTGTATATTTTGTTTAATATTTGGAGAGCCCTTGGCACCTTGGATTTTTATGTCTACCAGAAAAAGAGAGAATATGACATGATCTGAATGTAAGCAATGCCAGACTGACATTTTTTTTTTCTTTCTTTGGGTGGTGTTTTTCTTTTGTTTATTTCAGGGGTTTACATACCCAGTCCGCTCATATTTTCTGGAGAATATTCTGGAAATGACTGGATATCGATTGACTTCATATAATCAAATTGATGATTATGGTCAAGAAAAGGTGTGGAAAATGCAGAAACAAGCTCAAACTCTAAAAAAGAGGAAGAGCCAGATTGCTTCTGCTGTTGAGGTATGCAAATTTGCGATCTTATCTAGTTTTTGTTGCTTACTCTTGGTTCTATAGCAATCTGCTCCCACTCTTGTGAACAGGATGCAGTTGAAGCTGCCGACTTTAAGGATTATAGCCTACGGACTCAGGATTCTTTATCCTGTTGGAATCCTGACTCAATTGGTTTTAACCTCATTGAATATGTTCTCTGCCACATAGTCAAGAAGGAAAGGCCTGGTGCTGTTTTGGTTTTTATGACTGGTTGGGATGACATAAATTCTTTGAAGGACCAGCTCCAATCTCATCCCCTCTTGGGCGACCCAAGCAAGGTGCTGCTTCTTGCATGTCATGGTTCCATGGCCAGCTCTGAGGGGGGGGGGGGGGGGGGGGGGGGGGGGGGGGGGGGGGGGGGGTCAACATGTAGATTGGCTTTATTTAGGCTCGGTTGGTGCTTCTGGTGGGGTTTTGTTGATGTGGGACAACAGGATGATGGACAAGGTGGAGGAAGCCGTGGGTCGTTTCTCTATTTCTTGTAAATTCAAAAATATGGCGGATCATTTCGTTTGGGCCTTAACTGGTGTTTATGGACCCAATAGTGATAGAGACAGGAGGTTCTTATGGGATGAGTTATCTGGCCTGCGTAGTTGGTGGGATGTGCCTTGGTGTGTGGGTGGTGATTTTAATGTGGTGCGTTTTCCTTCTGAACGGTCTGGTTCTACAAGTTTCACTTCAGCTATGCTTTGGTTTTCAGATTTTATTTCTGGGCAAAGTCTTGTTGATCTGCCTTTGGTTGGGGGGAATTTCACTTGGTCTAACACTAGAGAGGTTGTTGCTAGTTCCAGATTGGACAGGTTTCTTTTGTCCGCAAATTGGAAGGAGAATTTTCCATCTGTTTGTCAACGCCGTCTTCCTAGGTTAATGTCAGATCATTTTCCTATCCTTCTTGAGGGCGAAAATTTACACAGAGGCAAAAGACCTTTTAAATTTGAGAACATGTGGTTAAAGGATGAGGGCTTTTTGGGAAGGGTGACTTCTTGGTGGGAGTCCTATTATTTCCAAGGAACTCTTAGTTTTTCTTTGGCTAACAAGTTGAAGATGCTGAAATTGGATTTGAAGAGATGGAATGTGGAGGAGTTTGGTAATATAGGTCGTAGGGTGCAAAACTTGTGGAAGGGCTTTAATGTTTTGGAAGTTATTGAGGAAGCTCATGCTCTTACTGAGGAGGAAAGGAGGGAAAAGGATCGTATTCATGGAGAGTTAGAGAAATCTATTTTGTTGGAAGAGATTTGTTGGAGACAAAAATCTAGGGCTCTTTTTCTTAAAGAGGGAGATAGGAACACAAAATTCTTTCATCGTATTGCAAATTCTCATAGAAGATGCAACACTATCGATAGACTTATGGTGGATGGAGAGTTATGTTCGGATGAGGGGATAATTGAGGGGTGTATTACTTAGTTCTATAGGCAGCTTTACTCGGAGAATGTGGTACATCGACCTCTTTTGGATGAGGTTGTTTTTTCTAGAATTTCTGAGGAAGATGCCACTTGGTTGGACAGACCTTTCGATGAGGAAGAAGTTTCTGGAGTGGTCCATGAGTTCAAAGGTGATAAAGCGCCAAGTCCGGATGGTTTTACTATGGCATTTTTTCAGTCTTGTTGGAGCACGGTGAAAAATGATGTTATGAATGTGTTTCATGTTTTTCATGAACATGCTGTGTTTGAAAAGAGTCTTAATGCTACTTTTATTGCTCTTATTCCTAAGAAAGTTGATGCTGTGGATGTCCAAGACTTTTTGCCTATTAGCTTGGTGGGTGGGTTGTACAAGATTATCGCTAAAGTGTTAGCCAATCGAATGCGAAGGGTGGTTCATGGTCTTATTTCAGAATCGCCTTTGTGAAAGGTCGTCAGATTTTAGACTCTGTCCTTATTGCTTCTGAGTGTCTAGACAGTCATTTGAAGGTGGGGATTCTGGGGGTGTTGTGCAAGCTAGACATTGAAAAAGCGTACGATCATGTGAATAGGGAGTTTCTCATGTTTTTGTCACAGCAGTGTGGGTTTTCTGAAAAGTGGAGAAGGTGGATCAGGTGTTGTATTTCAACTGTCAAATTCTCCATTTTGATCAATGGATGTCCTTCTGACTTTTTTGGGAGTTCTAGAGGACTTCGGCAAGATGATCCTTTATCCCCATTTCTCTTTGATATTGTTATGGAGGCCTTGAGCCGAATGTTGGTTGCGGCTACTGCAGCTGGTCAGTTTTTGGGTTTCTCAGTTGGGAATGAAGTTGGTTCCTTGTTGTCGGTGTCTCATTTATTGTTCGCGGATGATACTCTTGTTTTTTGTGACGCAAACAACACTCATATTACAGCTCTACGTGGGATTCTCTCTAGATTCGAGGAGATGTCAGGGCTGAAAATCAATTTAGGTAAGTTTGAATTGGTTCTAGTTGGGGATGTGTCTAATCTTCATGAGTTAGAGGAGATTTTGGGCTGTAGGGAGTCTGCCCTTCCGTTGAAATATTTAGGTCTCCTGTTGGGTGCTTCTTATAAAGATAAGACTATTTGGAATCCTATCTTGGAAAAGATGGAGCGTAGGTTAGTTGGTTGGAAGATGTTGTATTTATCCAAGGGGGGTAAAGTTACCCTTATTAAGAGTACACTCTCTAGCTTAACTACGTATTTCCTTTCTCTTCTCCCTATTCCTGTTAAGGTGGCTAAGAGGATGGAGAAATTACAAAGAGATTTTCTTTGGACTAGTATTAGGGATGATCGTAAAATTCATTTAGTTAATTGGACTAAGGTTTGTAGGCCAGTGAAGAATGGAGGGTTAGGCATCCGATGCTTGAGAAGGTTTAATTCTGCCTTGTTAGCCAAATGGTTGTGGCGTTATGGTTAAGAGAATGATGCCCTTTGGAGAAGGGTCATTGGGGGGAAGTATGGGAATGAGTGGGGTGGTTGGCGCACAAAATCTGTGTCGGGGGCTTATGGTGTGTGTTTGTGGAAGTGCATTAGAAGTGGCTGGTTGATTTTTTCCAAGTGCCTTCGGTATGATTTGGGTGATGGTACTCGTGTGAAGTTTTGGGATGATGTGTGGTGTAGGGATCGTCCTCTTAAGGAGGAGTTCCCAAACTTATATAATATTAGTAGGACAAGGGAGGCGTCAGTCTCTGAGGTTATGTGCTTCGCAAATGGGAGAGTTTCTTGGGACATTCAGTTCCGTCGCTTAGTGAACGATCAAGAGTCACTTTCTTTGGATTCGCTTTTGGTCTTGATTTATTCCGCAAAGGTCCGGGGTGTTGGTCCTGACAAACTTTGTTGGAAGCCTGCCTGCAACCGAGGTTTCAAGGTGAGTGGGTTTTATCATTTTCTATCCCCATCTACGATATTTCCCTTTCCTTGGAAAATGGTGTGGCAGTCGAAGATTCCTCCTTGGGTTGCCTTTTTCTCTTGGACTGCGGCTTTAGGAAAGATTTTAACTAATAATAATCTACGGAAGAGACACTTTGTTGTTCTTGAGTGGTGCTTTATGTGCAAAGGGTGTGGGGAATCTGTAGATCATCTCCTCCTTCACTGTCCTTTTGCTTTTGAAATGTGGAGTATGATTTTCTGCTTGTTTGATATTTGTTGGGTGATGCCGCAAAGGGTAGCGGATTTGTTGGATTGCTGGTCTTGCAACTTCAGGCGACATCGTAATTTAGTTATTTGGAGGATTGTACCGCACTGTTTGATGTGGTGTATCTAGCGGGAACGGAATTCGAGAAGCTTTGAGGATCGTGAGCGGTCCATTCTTGAGTTTAAGTCTTTTTTGTTTTCTACTCTTCTCGAATGGTGTTTGGTTTTACCTTCTTTTTCTTGTATTTCCCTTTCTGGGTTGCTTGATCATTGTACTTTGTTTTCTTGATGTTCTTGCCTCTTTCGTACATTTCCTAAGCACGGGGCTGTGTTTTTTCAATATATTTTTAAGTTACTTATCAAAAAAAAAAAAAAATCGCTCACATTTTCAAAGTACAAGTATACTTTAGCACACTTTCAGAAAGAAACTAAATAAGTTGTTCCCAATGGACACTTCATATCCAAAACCAGCTAAATGGAGACCACAGGTAGAGTCTCTACAAATAGATTGAGAGGAAATTATGGCCCAAGACGCATATTAATGATGAAAAAGGATCCTTCTTGGCGTCAAGGCCTCAGTGGACTGAATTAAGTTGAGATGAGTTCAATATAAATAATATATAAGCTTATCACGTTTAAGATGAACGCTCATTGAAGTAGTAAGAAGTGAAACATCAATACTTATTCTTATTTCTAGCAATTTTGGCTGCAAAACCTGTGTAAATTGCAATACATATTGCAAATAATTTTATATTTATCAGTTTTTTGTATGTTCTCTTTTTTTTTTTTGTTGTGGAAAAGTGTCTAAAGAGAAAAAAAAATTCTCTCTTCTTTTAATCGTGCAAACGTTTTAACTGCCAAATGACTCATTAAATAATAACTAATTATCTAATTGGGCTATAAATCTAATAATATAATGCATTGGTACATAGCCATCTTAGTCTCAATGATTTTATTTAAAGTTCAGATTACCAGAATGCCAAAAAGAGGATGTTTTGCACAATTTACACACATCAGCAGACCCATTGCATTGGATTAGACAAGGACTACTAATATTAAAATCATGATAATAGGAATGAAATCCTTTCAATGTGGTAGTCTTACATACATAATATGCACATCAACAGTAAAAAACAACCTTCCACCACCAACTGGTAACTCCATCTATACCAGAATCAGCAATATACAAAAACAAGGCAACGAAGCACCATATAAAAAATAAGACAAAAATTATGATTGAGAATCAGACATTATTAAAAACAAAAACAAAAGAACATAACACATTGAGTACAAAATATGCACCCTTTGGTACAGGAAATAAATAACCAGCTTGGTTAAGGCAGATCCACACACACAAACACAGAGTCACATCTCATAAAAGTAATGTTCACTGACTCCAATCAAACTAATCCTTAGAAGAAGATATAAATAAATCTCTCTAGAAGATTAGACACATACAAACAAAATGGATTCCAACACATAAAAACCCATATACCTGTATGACATGGTCAAACAAATTTCTTCTTTAAGGCATACTCAAACGTGTAAAGGAGTGAAGGTAAGAGAGACAACCACAATTTACAACAGTAACCAATGAATTATAATTTCACCTGATTTTCAGAAACAGCTTTTAATAATGCATCCTTCTCTTTGAATGCAGGGAGACTTCTACGAAATTCAAGCATCTTTTGACCTTCAGGAGTTTCCTATATTTGAATACATATCTGTCAGACAACTTGCAATTGTTTAAGGATGGGGAAAAAATGGAAAACTAGAAAAAAGGTAGTCTTTATTAAGATGATGCATATTGGAAACATCACAAATCTATGTAAATTATGTAATAAAAGATAAGAATGATACCGCCTTGTTAATATTACTTCAAAAGATAAAATACGATAAGAAGGAGAATACACCAATTATAAGGATACATTTGGTACACTGAATGAAAATTACATTAAGAATAGTAATCTTTATTACTGGGAATAAAAGATATAGTAATGAAATAACTATTACTATCCATAAGTTTGGTTATTACATATGGAAAGCTTGTAAAAGATGATGTATAAGGAAAATTTATAGTTTTGGAAATATATCAATTTTAAAACCTATTATATGTACTAAGGAATAACTATTACATCCATCTTAAAAAGGAATAATTATTCTTCAATTTAACGAATAGTTATTCCTATGTAATAACTAATCTATGTAATAAAGATGTAACTAAATGACCGAATTTCTATTACACATAAATAGCTATTCTATTATAAGAGCTATTACACCATACCAAACATATCCTAAGTGATTCCTCATTATACTAACCAACTATTGAAAAACACAAATTTAGTAACATGAAGTGGAGACTTCATAAAGGCAAACATATTCATACTATTAATATACTAAAATGCACAACTGAGCAGCATATGCCCTACATTCAAGTGTATAAGAAGATGCTAATAATTTACAAAAAGAAGATAATAGTAATAAAGCAGAAAACAATTCCTGTTGCAAATTATAAGCCTTATAATTGCCTGGCAACAGAAAGCAGCCAGTTTAATGTCATTCCTTTTTTCTTAAGTTCTAGAGTCAGGCATTTATGTAAGTTTAAGAATTTTTCTGACACAAAATACTGCACAAAAATTTCCTGTTCAAAACCAATAAATGAAGCAAAAACGATGGTAAAACCTCTTCTTCTTATTTTATTGATTCCTAAGTTACATGCACTTAGCAGATTTTGAACCCACCACACCCTCCATCCCATTATTATGGGAGGAGGAACTGCCATGTAATTGAAGCCCATTGGAAATAAATGAGGGTAAACCCAAGTTTAATTGAGCAAGAGCCACATCTCTAATCAAAACAATGACCAAAGCTATGCCAATGCACACACCACAAACATCTTTAAGAAACTATTGAGAGAGAAAGAGAGAGAGCCTTAATTAGTGGATAGTTAAGTATTTAAGATATTATAAATAGATAATAAACATTAAATCAATAAAAGTTTGAACTGCCGGAAAGAATAACTGTGCGCCTCGATACTAACAACAGCCAAAAAAAATGTATTTGAAAAAGTTTTGCTGGTTTCAGATAAACCTGCCAATCTTGTTGCTTATCTCGCAATTGCAAACTTCTCCGTTGGAGGATTCTCTCCATGACAACACTATTCTTTATCAAGGGCTCCTGCTGCTCATAAAAACCCTCATCACTTCCTGATCTTGACGAGGAATTATCTGAGAAACTTCCCTTGCTCATAGGTTTTTGAGAGAGGAAAAGTCTGAGTCGAGCATCTACTTCTCTTTGCAATCCCAAAGGTAAGATCACCTATTAGTAATCAAAATAATAAGTATATCACACCGGACTCACTAGATGCAAAGCTTAGTACCTTCAAGAAATATGCACAACCATCTAGGGTAAAAAACAATAACTGCCCATCTCATCCATTTGAACTAAGAATCATTCAGGGAAAGTGCTTCAAAAAATTCTCAAAAGACGCAAGTCATCCCTTTTTTCCAAACATAAAGTAAATGCGAGAAAATACCTCTCTCTGTGGACGCTTCTCATCCAGGTCAGATCTGTAGTTTGGCAGAGGGACTTTACTAAAGACGACAACTTTTGCATATTGATGGCTGCCAAAATAACTATATTTCAATTACAGAAGAGATAGAATTATAAGATGCAAGATTACTGTACACGATCAAATACCTATGTAAGCCCATCCTGGCTGCTATTGCTGAAAGTTGCTCAAAATCACGTCTATCTTTTCTCTCCCTCGACACCACTTCTTGCTCATCTTTGTTGCGAAGCAGCATGGTTAATTTCCATCTCCACTCATCAATGTTATCTAGGGTTGAAGCACACTGCTAATCATAAATCAATAATTAATAATTTAATAAACACATGAACTCAATCTGCCAGAAATTTTTCATAAAAAAAATATATCACAAGCATGAATTAAAACGTAGGTCGAAGGATGAAATGTATGACACAACATCAACAATGGTTAAGTACATCACCAAATAACAGCTTGCTGATGTACAAAATACAATGAAATATAGTAAATAAGGTATGCTGTTTGAAACTTCAACATCTTTTTTTTGATAAGTAACATAAGAATATTATTAATAATAGAAAAAGTGCCAAACCGAGTACATTGGAGATGTACTATGGGGGCACAAATCATGAAACAAAAGTACAACGGTCAAGAAAAATAGAAAAAGAAGAACAAGAAAAATGAGAAAAGACCACACTCCATTCAAAGAGAGTGTGCAAGAAAAAAGACTTAGTCTCTAGCAAAGAACGTTCACAACTCTCAATACTTCTAGCATTCCTTTCACGCCAAATGCACCAAATCAAGCAATGAGGCACTAATATTTAAACATCAATGTGACGATGTCGCACAAATTTCCCTTGCCAAGCCTCAAACAACTCAAGAACATGATGAGGCATAACCCATTGGATACCAAATGAGCAAAAAGCCAAAGACCACAACTCCCAAGCTACGGGGCAATGAAGTAGAAGATGATCTACCGACTCCCCATATCTCTTACACATATAGCACTAGTCAAGCACTATCACACGTCTTTTACGGAGGTTGTCTGTTGTTAAGATCTTACCTAAGGAAGCAGACCAAGAAAAGAAAGCCACCCTTGGAGGAACCTTCTGTTTGAAACTTCAACATCATGATCCAAACATATGGCTACTTGCAATGAAAGAGTTTGATAACACATGCAATCCAGAATAAGAAAGTTTCTAGAGTAAAGACGGAGAGAATCTACCAAAGGTCCATGAGTCTTATTTTGTGTTTTGAGTCATTTTCTTATTTGGTTTAGAAGTTCTTATGTGCCATTTCTTTATTATTAGTAATCACAATCTTTCTAGAAATAGGTTATTTAGGAGTCCTAGTCCTTCTAGGAAAGAATTTAACAATAGTCCATATAAAGGTTTTATTATAGTAAATAATATTCATAGTGAGATCAATTTTAATAAAATTCTAGCAACTTATTTTAAGAGTTGAGGGTGTGATTGCCTTTAGGTGTGATTGCTTAGGATAACATAGATGTGATTACCCAGGGTTTTATTTTTCTTATATCACGTTCGATTCATTGTTTGAACACCAAATAACCGTCAAACATATTCAAGATCCAATCTTTTCACTACCTAAACCCTTAAATGTCAAACCTCATTCAAAACCCCAAAAAGATCTTGTCAAGAAATCTAAATTAGTGCTGAATTCCTAAAGATCCTACATCAAAATGACCTAAAGCTTTAAACATCACACCTTATTCAAGAATCCTTCAAGATCTCA
This sequence comes from Quercus suber, assembly GCF_002906115.3. Lineage (NCBI taxonomy): Eukaryota > Viridiplantae > Streptophyta > Magnoliopsida > Fagales > Fagaceae > Quercus > Quercus suber. The sequence goes on from NW_027070171.1 coordinate 243,281, forward strand.
TCATGAAAGCTAAATCAGTGATGAATTCCTAAAGATCCTACATCAAAATTACCTAAAGCTTTAAACATCAAACCTTATTATCCTTCAAGATCTCATCATTAAAACTAAATCAATGATGAATTCCTAAAGATCCTACATCAAAATTAGACTACAAATCTTGAATCTTATGGTATTTCATCTTGTCTTTCCTTGATGTGCTCAACCCTTCTACCTACACTGAGCATATTTATCGCTTAGTAACTAACTACAGCCACGCACAAAATTTAATTGACACATGACCAATCTAACAAGTTTCCCAATTTTTAACACATGCATGTAACTAACTGTTCCTCCAATTTTAGGGCCATAGAAAAGCTCCCATTATTTTCGGCTATCCCGTCAATGATGCCATGTTACCATCCATCACATGCTTTCATGTCATAGTGAGTATGCTGCCATGACATTACCAGTAGTCTCACATGCCATGTCACATGCTACATTAACTTAAGCTTCAGATAAGAAAGTAGAGCAAACAATGAAGCTGCCAGAGCCAAGAGCTGGAAAAGGAATCAAAGAGTGCCTCCATTAAGTAACCTAAGGCTCAAAACATCTTTGAGCCTTTGCATACACATTCATATGTAAATGCAAAAATATGTCTGGGATCACTCGATTTTGCCTTGGACTTAATTCCATCCATCAAGTATTGGTTGATCCAACGAAAGAACATGATAAGTAACAAAAAGAATTTGGCACATTAAGTACCAATGGACAAGCACACTGACACTAATTTCTTTTGATGTGACCTTTCTCCTTGTCAATTATTAGTAAAATTGGTCTATAATTTATATATATATATATATATATATTTTTTGATAAGTAACGTAAGAAATTAAAAAAAAAAAAAAAAAAAAAAAACAAACGTAAGAAATAAAAAAAAAAAAAAAAAAAAAAAAACCAACCAAGTACACTAGAAGTGTACTACAGTGGCACAAATCAAGAACCCAAATTACAACGATCTATAAGATTGGGGAGAGAAAAACAAGAATAGGAAGGCAAAACTAAACTCCACTCAAGGAGTACGGAAAAGGAAAAACTTAGGGACCGTTTGGTTAGAGATTTCTAGTATCATTGTTTAAGTATTGTGGAAATATGTGTGGGTTAAAAAGTGTTGTGGAAATACGTATTATGGTGTTTAAACACTTAAAATTGTTGTTTAAACACCCTTACCAAACACCTCCTTAATGTCAAGAATAGGCCCTTCATAATCCTCAAAGCATCTAGCATTTTGCTCCTGCCATTAGCACCATAACAAACAATGTGGCACAAACCTCCATAAACCTATATTTCGATGTCGACCAAACTTCCCCTTCCAAGAAGCTAACACCTCACTAACTTTATACGGCATAACCCAATGTATACCAAACAAACAAAAAACCATAGACCACAACTCATATGCTATAGGACAATGAAGAAGAAGATGATCCACTGATTCCTCACACCTTTTACACATAAAGCACCACTCTAACATTGCAATATGCCTCTTCCAAAGATTATCCGTAGTTAAGGTCTTACCTAAGACAGCAGTCCAAGAAAAGAACACTAGTCTAAGAGGAACCTTTGATTGCCACACCTATAATATTGATCAACATGTTCATGTAATACAATCTTAGGGCATGTTTGGAACACTAAATGGTTCTTACGAAAGGAATAAGAATCAATATTACTATAAATATAAGAAGTAATGATTGAATAACTACTATTCATTTGTTTGGTTGCAAAACAAGAATAGAATCCCAAATCTAGATCTCATTACATAGCACAACACATAAAATGGCAAAATAGAATCTTATATTTTGTCAAATTTTCTAAAATAAAATACCCTTTCTTATAAAACTATATATATTCCATAGGCCTCAACTAGCATTCTATTATATATGAATTTTTTTTGGATAAGTAATGTAAAATTTCATAGATATCAAAAAAGAGTCGCCCAAGAATACAAGAAGTATGCAATAAGGGACCGCACAATTAATCACGCAAATTACATAAATCTATCAAATCAATAACAGAATATAAGGACTGACTATGCAAAATAGGCATCCAATCCAACAAAGCTATAAAGAAGAATAATTTGAGATCAAACATAGTTATTTCAGTATCTTCAAAACACCGATTATTCCTCTCCCTCCATAAACACCACATCAAACAATGTAGGGCAGCCATCCATGCATGATTAAACAATAAATAGTTATCATTCAAATCAACAATGTTTTTAAAAAATTGATTAACTAGCAAAGCTCAAGATCTTTTGTCAATAAAAATTTTTGATTTTATTTAGCATTATTGCTAATTTAGTGCCCCAGATGTCGGGCCATGGTGCAATAGCAAGTGTCTTCCACCAAAAGTGACTCATTGCGGGTTTGAGTCTGGGAATTAGCCTTTCCACAAAAAATTGGGGGCAATGCAGCCTATCATGACCTCTCTCAAACACTCCAAAAGTGGGAGCTTTATGCACTGGGTACAACCTTTTTTTGTTAATTTAGTTTCCCCTTGCAAATTTTGTTCAATATCTAAAGCTATGCTCAAATACACAAGTAGGTAGAACTCATATTATATTTTTTAAAACAAAATAAGCCTCCAATATCTTAATTCTATATTCAAATACTTTTGATTAAACCCTTTTTTATACTATACAAAACAAGCCCACCTTTCAAATTCAATAAACTTCAACTACATTAATTTGTATCCTTAGGATATTCAAAAATTTACACCGACATCTATCTCAAGCCACTTTAAGATCCTTGGCAAGCAAAAAACCTCAACAACTCCTCCGCTGATCATCATCTAATAGGCTTCACCACACTGTTTGAGAAGGATGAGTCAACTTAAGATATTGACACAAAGTGCAGGCTTTCTAAACTTTTGAGTCAGACTCAAGATTTTAACACCAAGCAAAAATGTAAGGAACCCTGAACATTAAGCCCTGAAATCATGGTTGATGAGGATCAATGGAGGGCTAGGATTGTTGTCAGAAGTTGCAATTATTGGTGGCTATTAGAGATAGAGAGAGAGAAAGAGAGAGAGATGATAGTAGAGAAAAGTAAAAGCCAATGATGGAGCTTTCTAGAAATGGAAGTATCTTTAGATGGAGTACAAAAATGACAATTTGTGTTATGATCATGTTGGGAACTCAAAAAAACTCAAAAGAAAGAAAAATTAGGGCAAACAAAGGAAGTGTCAATCGGCACTAGAGTCCAAATCAGAAGTTCAAGGCCTCTGCTTGACACTTTGTGCTAGCTTTGCCCATGATACATTCCAATTAAACTCAAGCAAGTCCAAGACCCTCTTGCACATGGGAGACATCTAGCAATCAGTTTAAGGTTTGAATTAGAGATGTAATCATGAAATCTATGAGGCAAGATGATTGAGCACATGTCCAACAGTTTGATTAGGGTTAGAGTTAGTTAGAAGTTGTTACAAGTAGATTGAGTTGGATTGAGTTAGTTAGAGCTCTAGCACATGTAACACATTAATCACACGTATTCATCAAGTCACATGCTTAGCTAGAGAGCCAATAGGAGTGAGCCGTATGTGGCCGATTAGATTAGGGCATGAGATGTATAAATAGATGCTTGCAACTCTCATTTGCCACATGTGGGATAATAATCATGTTATTTCCATTGTGCTTAGTTTTCTCTCTAGTTTTTCTTTCTTTGGAGATAGAGACTCTCAAAGAAGTCTCTTCTTTCTTTTTGTGCAATTCATCACTCGTGAAAACTCATTACCAACCAAAACCCTAGCATTCTCTAAAGATCAACCTTTATAATTCCATCATCAAGAACCTTAGAAACCTATTCATAACCAAAATCCCAAGCCCTTAAATATCAATTTCCAACATCTAAATTGACAAGATTCAATTTTACTCATCAAGGAACACCACCCATAACTGTGTATGTTCCCTACAATTCAGTTTTTCGGGAATGTAAAATTTAATGAGAATTTAGGGCATCAAAACTATTATAGACCTTTTGAGGACAAATAGCAATTCCTCATATTTTAGGGGAATAGTTATTACTAAGGAGTCATTCTATTCATTCCCTTCCTAGGAATGCAAAAGGTGAACCATGATTTACCATGGAGTAGTTCCAGGTTTGGGTTTTCTTTTTCTTTTTTTGTTCTTTTTTTTAAAGAAACTAAAAGGGTAAAAGTGAATCAAATTCGATGAAAATCCAGTTAAAATTTATGGTTTCAGCACCAAAAACAAGATTCTTGTATAATCATTTGGCACTATCTATTTTACTTAAGAATGGAGCAGCAAAAGTTGTAAGACTTCCAATTTCTTTCCCTTAACTTTCTCAGCTACTCAACCATTAGTTACTGAAAATTCATGATTTATTTATAGCTACTAAAAAGAATTACATACACTCTCAAAAATCATAATAGCACTTCACAAAGCTATTTCTTCTCTTGCATTCAAAAGCAAAAGCCAACGAAATTCTCTGCTTCAAAAGCCAAATGGCCAGCCAAACATTGCCAAACTCAACAAATACCATAAACCCAATACAAAACAAACAAAATTAAACAGAGTGAGTGAGCCAAAAACCAACCAATTGCTGCTGAGTCGACCCCGAGTCACGGTCCGACTCGTCACTGGACGCGTCCTGGTACGCGTACCGGCCGTACCCGGAGCTCTGCTGGTACCAAAACGACGTGGCAACTCTCCTCTGCCTCCCATTGCGGACCACCTCGAGGGCCGAGAACGCGATCCGATGCCTCGAGTAGGGCCGCACGTGCGAGTTCCCAAACCCCGGGGGTCTATTTCTTGAAAAGAAAGGTAGCAGCGAGGGTTTTAGAGTATTGGGGGCTCGAAAATAAGAGGTGGGTCTGAGAGATATGGCGAGAAAAGGGGTTGTGGTGGTTCTGAAATAGCCATGGAAAATGGCTGAGTAGGGCATGGTAGAAAGAAAGAAAGGTGTTTGTATAAATGTCTGAGAGAGTAGGGTTACTCTCTCTGTTTAACGTTGATTTTTGGTGGTTGCAAAGCAGATAGGGGTTTGGCAGAGGTTTTGCGTCGATGGCTAGATTTTTCTTTATATAGTTCTGTGTTTTTTATTTTATTTTTTTTCATATCTCATAATTTTGTTCAGTTTTTTTTTTTTTTTTTAACAAAAATTAGGGTGTTACTGTTTTAAGGCGAATAAAATGATAAAATATTTTAAGGAGAAAATATAAAGGGGAATATTTTTGAAATGTGTTTAGATAAATAAAAACAAAAAAAAAAATAATAGGATCTAAATATTTTCTTCCAGGCCACTAAAATAGTAAAATATTTTCTATTCAAAATAAAGAGAAAACCAAGTAGGATGACTTTTTTTAATAAACAAAAATGCCAATTTGCACATTTTTCAAGTTGCCTTTCTTTTTTTTTCCCTTTTCCACTGTACAGTACGTTGCCCTTTTCTTGTTTTTGTCTTGTTTTTCTTTTTCTATTTTTGCTTCTTCTTTTTTTGGGCAGTTGCCTTTTTTTTTTTTTTTTTTCTTTTCTTGCTTTTTTTTTTTTTTTTTTTTTTTTTTTAGGACAGGAAATAAAGCCGCCCATTCATTGGCTAAAAGGGCTATTCTTGCAGAAAATTTAAATGTATGGATGGAAGATGTACCACCAGACATTCTTGATGTAATTCGAGCAGATTTCAGCCCCCTTGACCTTTTTAATATAAGTGCATTGTTCTTTCTCAAAAAAAAAAAAAAAAAAAAAAAAAAAACTCATAACATATATCCCGTAAGTTTTTACTTTTTACCACTATTGGTTTTTTTTTTTTTTTTTTGCTGTTTGAAAAATGCACCATTAGTAGACTACTTAATTTTTTTTTTTTTTAAACACACCCTTTTTTGTCTAAAAATTAGCACATATTATCTCATCTCACACAAAAAAGATATATTTCACACACTTTTGCCGCACCTTTTTCCTAAAAACTAGCGCACACAATTTCTATTTAAAAATATCTCACATCTCTTTTTCGGGTTTTTGTAGTATGTAATTTTGCTCTCTTTTTATGTCTCTCTCCTCCTAAAAAAAAAAAAAAAAAAA
>NW_027070171.1:255139-335087 GCF_002906115.3 Quercus suber
TTTTTTTTTTTTTTTTTTTTTTTTTTTTTTTTTTTTTTTTTTTTTTTTTTTTTTTTTTTTTTTTTTAAGTACCGTTGCCTTTGAGTCTTTTGGTTAAATATTGCTAATTCTGAAATATATTTGTGTTATAAGTACTGTTACAAGTTATTTGGGGATTTGAGGAGAGAGATTGAATTTCGGCAACAGTGTTGCCGAAATTCTAAGAAAAGTAGGAGAGAGAATGAGGGAAAAGGTGGAGAGAGAAAAATGGTGAATTACGGCAATACTGTTGCCGTAATTCACTGCCCAAATATCTGCCTGGGCACTGTGAGACGAAGTGTTCTGAATGGTGCCCCAAACAAACTAAAAAAATTTGTCCCTATTGTGGCAATACCATTGCCGAAAATTAGAGTGGAAAAAAAAAGTGAATATCGAAATCTGGGAGGAATTTTAAAAAATAATATAATGTGCTATGTACACAATATTTTTACAATATTTTCACAACAAATCACAGGTAACTGGTTATTATTAATTCAAATTTAAATTTAACATTGATATTAATATTTTAATCTAACAATAATAATAAGTAACAACTTGACACTTAGAATTTGTTGTAAAAATATTGTAAAAATTGTGTGCACTTCATTTCTAAAAAAACAAAAAAAAAAATTTCCCAATTGTGGCAATGGTATTGCCGAAATACCATTGCCGCAATGGAAAAAAATAATTTTTTTTTTTTGGGTATTTCGGCAATACCATTGCCGAAATACCATTGGGATTTTTTATTTTTTTTTTATTTTTATTTTTATTTTTTTTTTGTATTTCGGCAATACCATTGCTGAAATAACATTGGGAATTTTTTTTTTTTCAATTGTGGCAATGGTATTTCGGCAATACCATTGCCACAATTGGGAAATTTTTTTTTTTGTTTTTTTAGAAATGAAGTGCACACAATTTTTACAATATTTTTACAACAAATTCTAAGTGTCAGGTTGTTACTTATTGTTATTGTTGGATTAAAATATTAATCTCAATGTTAAATTTAAATTTGAATTAATAATAACCAGTTACCTGTGATTTGTTGTGAAAATATTGCAAAAATATTGTGTACGTAGCACATTATATATATATTTTTTAAATTCCTCCCAGATTTCGGTGTTCACTTTTTTTTTTTTCACTCCCATTTTCGGCAATGGTATTGCCACAATAGGGACAAATTTTTTTTAGTTTTTTTGGGGCATCACTCAGAGCACTTCGTCTCACAGTCCTCGGGCAGATATTTGGGCAGCGAATTACGGCAACAGTGTTGCCGTAATTCACAATTTTTCTCTCCCCTCATTCTCTCTCCTACTTTTCTTGGAATTTCGGCAACACTGTTGCCGAAATTCAATCTCTCTCCTCAAATCCCCCAATAACTTGTAACAGTATCTATAACGCAAATATGTTTCAGAATTAGCAATATTTAGCCAAAAGACTCGTTGCGTTTCTTCTTCTTCTTCTTCTTCTTCTTCTTCTTCTTCTTCTTTTTTTCAAAAAAAAAAAAAAAAAAAATTATACTAAAAAACAGAAGAAAGAAGATCTAAAAAGTTAAGTTAGGGTTTTGTTGTAAAAATTATGAACAAACATTAACTTTTTTTCATATCATTAGCCTATTCCAGTTTCTCATTTCCATCTTCTCCCCATAGCCCATTTCATATTTTTACATCCCAACCTTTCAATCAAAACCCTTTCTCAAACCAAAACTTAAGTCACAATCCAACACAAGAAAACCTCTGGAAAATTCATCTAATCCACCATTAACAAACCCCAAGAGCCAAACCCAACATAAAACACAACCTCCTTCTTGAATTGAAAGTAGCAGGAAGAATTAAAGGGTTTCAAATTAGTTCCAGCAAAGGCCAAAGAAAGAACCATGGTCGTTAATGGTGGCAGTGAAAGGAGTAATGACAAACGATAATTGCGGAGTTGCAAGTTCTAGCTTTGGCCATGGGTTCCTTGGATGAGATCGAAGAGAGAGAAAGGTGAATTAGCCTTAGATTTCTTCGTACAAACCCCAGACCCATATATCTCGAGCCCTCTCTGTTTGAGCCATTGCTCGCTGCTGCCATCACATGGTGATCCAACTGGCCGCTAGTGCTGTGGGGATGTGAATGTAGAAAAGACAACCCAATGAGGCTTCAGCCATGGTTTCCTGGATGAGATTGAATAGAGAGAAAGGTGGCTTCAAACTAAGATTAGCAGTGGATCGGCCATTTGTTTGAGCCATTGCTTGCTACCTCATGCCACCACCATCACGCAATCTTGGATCTTCTTCTCTCTTCTTTGTGTGAGGCGCTGCTATGGTGTATGTGTCTGAAAGTGTGGGTTTTGAAATTTAAGGTGTGGCTATGTAGGATTTTTGTGAATGTTTGAAAGTGTTTGAAAGGATTTTTGTGAAATTAGACTAGAGCACTTTTAAAGGTGTCAAGCATAGGATTTTTGTTAGGGTTATCCACGGGTCGGGTCGGATTGGGTTTAGGGTTGACTTGCAACTAACCCGACTAAATCGGATGAATGGAAAATGGACCTATGGTCAACTGAATGTTTGGGTCAAACCCAAAGGCACGGATCATCAGTTGAGTGGGTCGAACAGTCGGTTGAGCGGGTCGAACCTTTGCTCACCATCACCACATCCACAAGATCAGTACTAGTTTTTTTTATAAAAAAAATACAAACAAAACCTTTTTTTTACTAACCTAGAGGCATATACTGCACAAGATCATAGGAAGGATTCATAAATATGTGGATATTCAAGTTAAACTTTGAGTCAATGACGCCGGTGATAGACCCAACTTGGCGAATGTGGTAGTAAGGCGCCTAGGGTTAGGGGCGGCAATAGAGGCATAGAGCCCAACTTGGCAACGAGTGACGGCGGCAGAGGGTTAGGGATTTGAGAGAGAGATTAGAGAGGGTGAGAGATCAAAAAATGAGAAATTTTTTTGAAATTAATAAGGGTTGAGTTAAGCATAGAGAGTGAGATCAGAGTATTAGACTAGTGTTTTGTTTTGTTTTGTCTTTTATTATAATTTTTTTTTTTAGAAAGGGTATGCGTGTTCAGTGTAGAAATTGAGAACCGAGGTCCATGATTTTCCTTTTTAAAATTCTAGGTAGTCGGGTCGGTTTATACGGATTAGAATTTGAGGGACCTGAAACCGACCCGCAAAATTGAATTTTAAAATTATTAGACCCATACTCGACCCGTTTGGGCAATTGAATCCGCACGTGGGTCTTCGGGTCGAATTGGGTTGAATGGGTGGGTCGAGTCTGACGAGTTGATGGATAGCCTTAATTTCTGTAAATTTTTTTCGGATTTGTGTGAATGTGAAAATTTTATTAGGAATGATTGGCTTAAGACTATTTATATCAAGAGGAAGTGTGTTCTTGAACCCAAGCTTTACAATTTTTACAAATTTGCTTTAGATCTTCTTTCTCTTGTTTTTTAGTATAATTTTTTGTTTTGGGAGGAGAGAGACATAAAAAGAGAGCAAAATTACATATCTATCCTTATTTTTAATAGAGGTGGGTGACAGAGCTTTAACAGAGGTAATCTCAAGTGGGCAAAGTATTAAGTTTTAAATTACGAGTAAGCAAAGTGCAAATAGGCCAAACCACGTGTGAGTTTACTATATTTTGCCCAAAAGAAAATGCATACTATTGGGCTCATGAGTCACTAATACTTGCTTTAACAAAATGTAGCATTCTTATGAACATATTATTTACCTTCAAAAAAATAAAATCATGTTCCAAATGCACCAATGCTTCTTCTACTATTTTATACTTGGGAGCAGGTAGGGTGTTACTATGGTCATGCTTAGGTAGGAAAGCCACAATGGTCGTCCCCTTTTACCCATATTTCATTAACCAAAAAACAGAAGAAAAAAGAATAAGAAGGTTTTGAACCAATTGCATATGACTGTGAATATGGGAACAACAAAAGGTGGGAAGGCTTGGTCTTCTACAGAATACAATATATTACTACTGGTGCAAAAGCTCAAGGGCTTTTAACAAAGTTGGCCTAAACCTATTCACATCAAGCTTTACATTTTGTTTGTCCATATACACTGACTTAAATGCTACAAATCCTTGTTTCTGGATTGAATGAGGGTCCTTAAAAACCACATGGTCAGGAGGGTATTGTTGTACCAGAGTTCTCTCTTCTGTGCTTATCTTGTATTCCAAGTACTTTACATTCATATCCTTTGTGGGCTCTCCATAGTCAGTTCTTGCCAGCCATTCAAAGTCCCCAAAGGGAACTATTTGGATTAATATTGCATTCTTGGGAAGGAAAACAATGTTGGTCAAACCAGCTCCGTGAACCCCCATTAACACATCACAAGAATTCACAAGTTCTGCAAATTTTGAAACGTTCATAGTAGGCTCCGCAACAGTAACGTTGTAGCCCAAGCTACTTGCCATTTTAGTTATTTCCCCTATGTTTGTGAAAGACCGTGTTCTCTTTCTTGAAATGATCAGAAGATGTGGCATTTTATGTTGATCATCTCTGACTTTGATTGCATTGACTCTCTTTAGTGAATAGCAACTTCTTAAGAACTCTCTGAAGTCACTCATAGAGTATGAGTATTTTGAAGGATCAATACTCAGCTCTTTGACATTTCGCTTTAGACCAACAATCACACTTGGGAAGCAATGGACCTCTTGTTCTCTGTCAATGTCCATCAACTCATATCTGGACAAGTTCTTTAGGATTGCTTTGAACTTTGCAATCCACCATGGTCGTTTGTCTGTAATGAGAAATTGTACTTCTCCATAATATTGTCGAGAAGTTAAATATAATGGAATAACCACGTCCGAAAAATCGTGGAAATGATTTCCTGTATATCCTCCTTGAGAAAAAAGGATGGCTGGAACACTCTGATTTTTTTTGCATGGAGAGATTTCATCGCGACGCGATAATTTTACCGACCATTCCTTAATTGGATTCATTGCTGCTGGGTTATCTTTTCTAGCATAAGGTCTTATATTCCATGAGTTATTGTTCCCTGACAAGAAGCTCATTTCAGATGAAACGAGGAAAACTGATGAAGAATTCCCTTGAATCCTAACATCCCCGTCGATATTGCAAATATCACCTCTTCGTTCGGTAACATCGCACAAAGGCTCCATTTTCTTTGTAACAGGCTCTGTTTTGTTTGTCACAGGCTCCATCTTGTCTTTCATGATTTCTGCAGCTGAAAAATTGACGTATCAGAGTAACTAGCAAATGGTTAAATTCATCATTTCCTACCCATTTAATCTTTTGAGAAAATTGTGCTAGAATATTGCCGCTAAATGATTAAATTCACTATTTCTTGACAACTCAAGCTTTTGCTTGTCAAGATTGATCAAAGCTAACCTTTAACTGTTTCCTGAGAGCTGCTTGTATTTGTTTCTGGTAAGTGAGTCAGTGGAGCCAAAGGTGTCGAGTAGGTGCCGCTTGTATCTCTGACCATCAGCTTTTCAAAACCAGCAGCCATAGACAGCTTCAAGTTCACTGTAAAGCATTACAAGATAAGATCCGAAAGAGACATAATATATAAGATATTGATTCCTCAAAACACAGCACTAATATAGATTTAATAAAATCATCAAAATAATTTTGTGTTGTAAAAATTAGATTGGTTAACGTAAGAATGAAGGACATGCAAGCTGGTAGAGGACCCAAATAAGGCTTAAACACAGTGCAAAAGCTCAATGCAATAAGGAAGCAACCAAAAAATGCTCCATATGCCAATTTTTTCTTCTCGTGCTTACTAAAGCTTTTGGCAAGCAGATCATCGTACATCATTTTGGTAGCTAAGCACAACACACGCTTGGTCTGAATCTAAAAGGCCATTCTACAAGACTCTTAAGTGAACCTACAAAGAAAGTTCAAGTGGACGGCAGAGAAAGATTTGAATACCATTTTGGTTGACAATTGGAGAGGAGGTTGAGAAGCATTAATATTTTCTATGAGTTGTTGCCCCCCACGAAGTTGGTAGCTCTTGTCTTGGCAAATTTTAAAAAACACCAAATGAAATCGGACGAAAGCGACTGCGGTTGACTGTTGAAACAAACACCTCTAAATTTCATGATTGATTTGGTGATATTTCGTGCATGATGAGAATGAACGGCAGCTTTGGATTCCAGGTCGAAAGGTATGCACCAACTTAGCTAAATTTTACTCAATACTTTAAATTGTCCTTAAATACACATTAAAAATTCCACCTTTATAATAAATTCTTAAATAATATGTATGTGGGGGTAAGAGCCCAAATCATATATTGGGCCTTGGGTCTTGGCCGAGAGCATAAGTAGTCTGAGGAGGAACGGATGGTAATAAGTGGCTCAAGACTAAAAATTTAATGAGTAAGATACAAATGAGAAGAAAGTACGAGGAGGAATATCTCCTCGGATATGATAAATACATCTCAAATATGTATTCCAGCAATCAAGGGGACCTTCCAAGAGGCTCCTGTGATAGGGACGAACATCATGAACATACGAGAAGGAAGGAAACCCAAAAATATCTAAAGGAAAGCTGCTGTCGCCGCATTAAATGCATTGCAGCTACTTTTCTGGCCGCATTTATATGGAGAAGACCCCTGAACAGTGCTACCTTGGTTACCACAACTCATAGAAAGCTAGAGGGGGTGTTTGATGGGACAGGCACTCGAGTAGGGGCTCAAATGATCAACAAGTGTATGGGCAAGATGGTCCAAAGGGAGATACATAATGCAAGAGACCCTCCACGAGGAGGGGATTGGAAAATCAAGAAAGGAACACTGTAACAATCTAAAACCAGATTTGTAATAAAGTTTTAAGAGCAATACCTAAGAATTAGTCTCTTTGGATTGGGTCGAGGGCGTTTTTCTTTAGTGAACGTCTATTATCTTTCTTTCTTCGCCATCAAAATCTATTGGCTTGTTACTTAATTTACTAAAACCTAGTTTTCCAACACATTCTCTACAAATTTATTGTTTTGGGCTTTTTGGGCTAAAGTCCATACACCTGTTGGGCTGGGAGTTTAAATTTGATCCATACAATTGGCGCTATCTGTGGGAAGAATACTTAGGTGATAGTGAGTGCAACATTCAACCATAGTAGGTTCAGGCCCACACCAAGCAGAATCCATAGGATCCCAACGTGAGAATCCTTTGGTCAACCTCGAGTGAAGAAGAGATCGGGAGGGGAGTGTGCATACTGTCCAGACTGGTGGAAGTTAGTCTCAATGAAAGGGTCACCTCTCTCATGAGGAGAATACCAAAGCACTGGAAGTTGACCAGCTGAAGAGAAAGCTGCGCCATGCACAGCGAAAGTGAGCCCCCTTCAGCCTTGACGTTTCCCCTAATGGTGGAAAGGATGCTAGTTATAGATGAAGGTTGAGGACCCCACCCAGCAAGTCTTTCTCCTACGAGGAAGAGCACCACCACAAATGAAGGCATAAGAGCCCGCCACACAGAGGCTTGGGAAATGACGCTACAAGCAAGGCGTTAAACCAGATTTTTAGGTCACCCTTCATGTGTAAGATTGAAGGCGCAAAACTACCTTAGCGGTTCAATCAGCCAACGTTCACCATCTACAATGGTCGAACAGATCCTGTGGAGCATGTAAGCCATTTCAACCAGAGAATGACTGTCCATTCCAAGACTTGATATGTAAGGTATTCCCCTCCAATCTAAGACTTGTGGCCATGAGATGGTTTGATGGCTTAAGGGCAGGTTTCATAGACTCCTTCAGGGGGCTCACCTAAGCATTTGGCTCCCGTTTCATCACTTGTAGCAGAGTTCTCCGGCCTTTAGAATCCCCACTGTCCTTGTCCATGCGAGAAAGGGAGACCCTGAAAACATACTCCGACAGATATTGGGAGATGTACAATGAGATAGATGGTGACTTTGATGACGTTGTCATCAGTACTTTCAAGGTCGGACTCCCGACCGAGCATGGTCTTAGGAAGTCTTTGATGGGAAAACTTGTCACTAGTGTGCGTCAACTCATAGACCGAATCGATAAGTATAAAAGGGTTGAGGCAGACCAACAGCAAGGGAAAGGAAAGGATAAGGTTATCCCTCAGGAGATGAGGGATTTCAGGTCTGACCGATACAATAACAACTGGCCGCAGAGAGATTTCGCTAGGCAGTTAGGATTTGCCAGTATTCAGGTGATCAATGCTGTGTTCTAAGAACCGGTGCATTAGGTTTTGGAGAAGATTAAGAATGAGTCATTCTTCAAATGGCCAAACAAGATGGTAGGAAACCCTATGAGGCACAATTAGAACCTCTATTGCCAATATCACTAGGACCAAGGACATACTACAAAAGATGTAGGAACTTGTGGGACCATTTAGACTAGCTGGTCAGAGAAGGAAAGTTGAAGAACCTCTTACATCATTCCAGTGGCCAGAGGAACCAGATTGGCCAGGAACCACGGAGAGATGCTTCTTAGAGACCTCCTTTAGGCACGATAAATGTTATCTTCACCATTCTAGGGAGGACCAGGTCCTGCCCCACCAGGGTAATGACTGTTGCTCGGTTGTCCACTGAGGACTTAAATTTTGAGCCAAAGAGGGCTAAAGTGAACGCCCAACCGGCGTTGAGCTTTACAAAGGAAGATAAGGTTAGAACCATACAGCCCCATGACGATACTTTGATGGTTACGCTTAGGATTGGGGGATATGATGTGAAAAGGGTAATGGTGGATCAGGGTAGTGGCGCTGAGATCATGTATCCCGATTTGTACAAGGGGTTGAACATAAGGCCCGAGGACCTAACATCCTACAGTTCTCATTTAGTAAGTTTTGATGGGAAGGTTGTCATTTTGATGGGTCAAATTAGGCTACTGTACAGGCTAGCTCAGAAGTAGTGGAGGTGGACTTCATCGTGGTGGACATCTATTCCCCTTACATGGCCATTGTGGCTAGGCCATAGCTTCATGCCCTAAGAGCCGTCTCTTCCACCTTGCATCAGAAGGTGAAATATCCGTCATAGGGCTAGGTTGAAGAAATTATTGGGAGTCAATCTGTGACTAGACAATGCCTAATGGCTGCCATTCGGCATCAGGCCAAGGCCGAGCCCTCGGCCCCTGCTGATGGGGGCTTATAGCAATTAAAAGCTTCGATGTTGCTTGTCGATGGGTCAGCCGAGGAAGTGAAATGTGAAGATTTGGAAACGGTTGTTGTTGGTGATGATCTGCAGAAGTTCTTCCAGATCGGGGCTCAGTTGCCTACTCCGGAGAAGGAAGAGCTGATAGAGTTTCTTAGAAGAAATGTTGATGTATTCGCATGGAATGCTTACGAGGCCCCAAGGGTGGATCCGAGTTTCATTTGTCATCATTTAAATGTTAATCCCTCTGTCACCCTCAAAAGGCAACCACCTCGGCGCTCATCCAAGAATCATACCGATGCTGTCAAAGACAAGGTGGCGAAACTTAAGCAAGTAGGGGCTAATAAGGAGGTGTTCTACCCAGAGTGGCTAGCCAATACTATGGTGGTGAAAAAGAAAAGTGAAAAATGACGAGTGTGCCTAGAATTCACAAATCTAAATAGGGCATGCCCAAAGGATCCTTTCCCCATGCCTGAGATATACCAGCTGGTGGACGCCACCGTAGGCCATCCTCGGATGCGCTTCTTAGATGCATTTCAGGGATACTACCAGATACCACTAGCCCTAGATGACTAATCCTGGCTTGAAAAACGCAAGGTCTACCTATCAAAGGATGATGAATAGAATGTTTGAACCCCAATTGGGCAAGAGCAACGAGGTCTATATAGACAACATGGTGGTGAAGAGTAAGGTAGTTTCCGATCATATGGGATATCTTAGAAACATTTTGAAATTTTGAAGAAGCATAAGTTGCACCTTAACATTTCCAAATACTCTTTTGGTGTGGGATCAGGCAAATTTCTAGGTTACATGGTTACTCATCATGGAATCGAAGTTAACCCTGATCAGATTAGGGCAATCAACAGTTTACAACCACCTTAGAATCCCAAGGAAGTCCAGAAACTGACCGGAATGACTGCTGCCTTGAACCGGTTTATCTCTCGGTCAGCAGATAGGTGCATGCCCTTCTTCCTACTGATGAACAAGTGGAAGGGGTTTGAGTGGACCGAGGGGTGTGCCTTAGCCTTCCAGTAGCTTAAGGATTATCTCTCTCGGCCACCTATCATGTCCAGTCCTAAGATGGATGAGGGATTGTTTGCCTATATTGTTGTGGCCCTTCATGCTGTAAACTTGGTCTTAATACAAGTTAATAATGACACACAAAGACCAGTTTATTATGTGAGCAAGTCATTACATGAGGTAAAGGTTCTTTATCTGCCACTGGAAAAAGCCATTCTAGCGGTGGTACATGCTACACGTAAACTCCCCCATTACTTTCAAGCATATATGGTAGTTGTCCTAACTTAGCTCCCACTCAGAGCTCTACTCCGAAGTGTTAATTATATGGGGAGGATTGCTAAATGGAGGACAATGCTGGGGGCTTTTGACATCAAATATATGCCTCGCACCTCTGTCAAGGGCCAAGTCCTCGTCGATTTGGTTGTCGAGTTTGCTGAATCCCCGTTAAAAGAAGAGGCGAAAGCACAACACATGGATGAAAAATCGGTTGGTATGATCTCCCAACAAGGAGGACAATGCTGGGGGCTTTTGACATCAAATATATGCCTCGCACCTCTGTCAAGGGCCAAGTCCTCGTCGATTTGGTTGTCGAGTTTGCTGAATCCCCGTTAAAAGAAGAGGCGAAAGCACAACACATGGATGAAAAATCGATTGGTATGATCTCCCAACAAGGTCCCCTGTCCTGGAAAGTATACGTTGATGGTACGGCAAATCAGAAGGGTTTTGGAGTTGGGCTAGTACTAGTATCCCTTGAAAGGATCACTATTGAGAAGTCATTAAGGTTGGACTTCTCGGCCACAAATAACGAAACTGAATATGAGGCTCTACTGATTGGAATGACCATAGTTCAAAAAATAGGCAGAAAGGCAGTAGAGATGTTCTCGGAGTCAAGATTAGTCGTTGGCTAAGTAAAAGGAGAATTTAAAGCGAGAGATGAAAGAATGTAAGGGTACTTGAGTCAGGTTAGACACCTACAATCAGGGTTCAAATCTTTCAACTTGTTGCACATTCCTAGAAGTGAAAACATGCATACTGATTCCTTGGCCACACTTGCGACCTCCTCGGCACAGAGTCTACCTCGGGTCATCCTTATAGAGGATTTGTACAAACCCGCGGGGGCGAAGAGAGAGGTGGTTCATGTCCACCAAGCCAGAGTAGGGCCTAGCTGGATGGACCCCGTGGTACTATTCTTGAAGGATGACATCCTACCAGAGGAGAAATTAGAAGCGGACAAGGTACATAGAAAGGCTCATCGATTCTAGTTGTTCAAGGACTAAAAGTTATATAAACACTCATTTTCTGGGTCATACTTGCTATGCATACACCCCGAAACAACAAGATTACTCCTTAAGGAGTTACACGAGGGGATTTGCTGGAGCCACATCAAAGGTAGATCTTTGGCGCACAGGGCCATCACTTAAGATTACTGGGGGCCAAACATGCAAAAAGAAGCATATAAATATGTAAGGAAGTGTGACCAATGTCAAAAGTTCGCACCAAACATACACCAATCGGGAGGAGTTCTTAACCTTTGTCCAACCCTTGGCCGTTCACGTAATAGGGCTTAGATATTGTAGGCTCTTTCCCCAAAGTAGCAGGAAACAAGAGATACCTGCTAGTTAACACAGACTACTTCACTAAATGGGTTGAAACTAAGCCCTTGGCAAATATCAGGGACATGGATGCCAAGAAGTTTGTTTGAAAAAACATTGTTACATGATTCGGAGTTTCTCGTACCCTCATCTTAAACAACGGCCTTCAGTTTGATAGCAAATCTTTTAGGAGATATTGTTGTGACTTGAGAATTACAAATAGATACTCTACCCCAGTTTATCCCCAAGGGAATGGACAAGCCGAGGTTGTTAATAGGGTCATAGTGAATGAAATCAAAAAGAGGTTGGATGATATGAAGGGAAAATGAGTGGAAGAGCTGCCACATGTCCTCTGGACATACCTAACCACGCCTCGCAGATCAACCGGGGAAACCCCCTTTTCAATGACATATGGGGCCAAGGCTGTTATTTCTTTGGAAATCAGCTTCCCTACACTGAGGACTAGCTCTTTCAATCTAAAAAATAACAATGAGTTGCTAGAAAAGAGCTTAGACTTTATTGAAGAAAGAAGAGAGAATGCGATAGTTCAATTGGCATACTATTGACACAAACTTAAGTAAGATTATGATGCCAATGTAAAGCTAAGACCATTAGTGACTGGTGACTTGGTATTGAGAAAAGTTCTAGGTACTGCAAAGAACCCAGCGTAGGGAAAGTTAGGGCCCAAATGGGAAGGACTATATCACATCACCTCGGTGGTTGGTATAGAAGTGTAATACCACGCCTTTAGAATGTAAACAACCTGAAGATGTATTATTATTAATAAAAGTTTCCTTTATCAATATGTTCATTTGTTGTATAAAGGTATTGTACTTCCTAATATTCTTTCTTTATAAGTGTTTAAACAGAACCTTAGTCATGCATGAGTCCTCGGACCAGATACTTTGGGAAAATTAACATACTATGACATCTTTATAAGTGTTTAAACAGAACCTTAGTCATGCCTAAGTCCTTGGACCAGATGCTTTGAGGAAATTAACATACTATGACATCTTTATAAGTACTTAAACAGAACTTTAGTCATGCCTGAGTCCTCGGGTCAAATGCTTTGGGAAAATTAACACATTATGACATCTTTATAAGTGTTTAAACAAAACCTTAGTCATGCCTAAGTCCTCGGGCCAGAGGCTTTGTGGAAATTAACACACTATGACATTTGCATAAGTATTTAAATAGAACCTTAATCATGCTTGGGTCCTCAGACCAGATGCTTTGGGAAATTGACATTCTCTGATATCTATTTGTTTTTCACTAAGTGTCAAAACAGATCTAAGGTCATAACCAACTTCTCGAATTAATTGCTTTCAATAAGTTGAAGTCCTTAATTATTTATCCAGGTGTGGGGCAGAATGAAGAATGCCCCCCTCCCTTTTTACTTTCTACAAAGTATGCATCTATCCACACTAGATTTAGCCTTCATTACAGGAGGTTCAATTCTTAATACAAATGTGCGTTATAACCCTTTTATTGCTGATGCTTGGTCAAACTACTCAAATTAGGGGCAACATGTTATCGTTAGTTTTCATTAAAGATAGGTAGTAATAGTTCAATACCGTTTATAATAGTAATGAGCTTTGAAGCACACAAAAGTAAAGGTACGAGAGATAAAAAGAACAACATTTTTCATCTAACAAAAAAGGGAATACATTGTCTGAAGGCAAAATGCCACTACAAAAAGGTATACCAAAAAAAAAAAAAAAACTACAAAAGAAAATCCTATATCTGGGATTTGAGGCCTTGGCTTGGGGAGGGCCCTTCTTGTGATCACCAGCCTCGGAGTGGACTTCACCAGCTTTAGACTTAGCCTCCACGTCCTTAGCCTAAGAGACCACATCCCTGATTGTGAAGGCATCCTCGGAGGGCTTGGCCTTCGTCGGTGACTGAGCCTCTTTACCCACTCTAGCCCTTTTAGAAACTACAGCATCAGGAAGGGGAGCTTGAGTGGAAGGGAACTACTCGGGAGGAGGGTCCGACTCCAGAATTTCTTGAATATCCTCCGAGAAGAAGATATTCTCGGCCCTCTTCAGCTTGGAGTCTGTAAGGACTCCCGCCCGGTCCATCGCTACTCCCCAAGACTCGGTGCAGTAGTCTTTGCACACTATGACCACCTCTTCTACTAGCCGGGTTCCGTATCGTGCACCCCATGCTCATAGGATGCCTTTACCGTGGCCTTAGCGGCTTCCTTGGCCACCCAAGCTGTATCTTTGACTCTCTGTAACTCAACCTTGAGGTCTATAACAGTTTATTTTTCGGTGGCTAGGTTTATCTCTGTCATGTAGAGCAATTTACGCTAGTCCTCAGCTTGGGCCTTAGTGGTTTTAAGGCCAGCTAAGGCGCTCAGGTGCTCCTTATCTGCCTCTTTTAGCTTGTTGGTAAGCTTTTTATGCTTCTCCTTAAAGGCTGCAAAAACCTTCTCAGCATTAGCTCGGGAGTGGGCCTCGGCATTAACTTCATCGTGAGTATTTTTGACCCACTCCTCAACTACAAAAACTTGTTGAGTGATCTGCATGATAATAGTGAAGTGGTCAAATATATACATATGAATAAATGTGCACCTAAGTGTTTCGCGAAGAAGAATGTTGACTAACTTACCATTGCGAGGTCCTTCTTCAATAACATGAAAAGGTCAGGTTGCTCAGTACGCCTGAGGCCCTCCATATCTCTAGGGAGGAGAAGAGGTTGCTCTAGGGTCTCAGTGAGGATGGTGGCATGCCCTTTTTGAGACTCCCAGAGCGTGGCATTCTAAGGAATGGGAGCACCCTCCAACTTTATCTGAGGGGCCTAAGTGTGCTGCCCTCGGCGCACTTCAGCTTCATCCCTACTCTCCACTGATTTGGTCCTCTTGTCCTTGGGGTCCTTGGTTTTCTTCTGCTGCTTAGCACCTTTTTGAGGTGCCACCTCACCTTCATCCAGGTCCCCAATTGACCTTTTTTTCCTTAAGCCCGGATTGGCCTTTAGTCCGAGGTTAGTAGGGAGTGAAGGGGGAGGAGGAAGAAGATTGGGAGTAACTTGGGTCTTAGGGACTTCTTTTGAATTTGATCCCTTATTCCTGTTCGCCATTAGACCCTTTAAACCGGTCCTCAGCTTCAAGTCCATGCCTTCTTCTTCTACTTCTAAACTGGTATAGACCCGAGCAACAATTAGCTTTAAAGAATGAGTTGCAGAAAATCTGTGGGACTCGTGTTCAAAATCTGAAAGCTTCGCATGCTTTTCTAGCGCTCCTTCTACGTCTTCAAAGCAGAACTGATCGATCTAAACATCGAAAGAACAATGAGAAGAGGCTGACTCCTCTCTCAAAGCAACTACCTGTTGAGGAACGCGTTGAAGAGGCAACTCAACAGGAGGAAGATCTCTCCAAGCCAAAAACCCTAGCTTTGACACATCTATTTGAGCTAATCTAGAGCTTCTAACCCTTATTGCCTGGCTCGCGTCCTGGAATATGCAAGATAGAGGCACGTAATCCAAAATTAAGTGAACAGCCCATAGCTGTCCGTTTTCGCTTACGAATATCTCCGACCTCAGTAGGTAGTTGAGAGCTGGAATGTTGGTTAGACTAATCCTTGGAGCAACGTGCCTTTTATCTGCAAAAACATCTGAGAAGGAAATCATGGTTAAACCAATGAAAATTATCATTAGAATAAGATGAAGTGTTAAAAGTAAAAGGGTTAAATCCCTTGTCTAAAGGAACTGATCCTAGTATACCCCACCTGGCTTTCTTGCCCGAGTTAGGCAGGGAAGACCGTCATGCCACTCAACGGAAGTGACCAGATAGTCATCCTTTAAGCCTTTGTTGGACTTAGGAAGGCAGGATATCAACCTAACAACATTTGACAGGGACTTTAGGTAATATCCCACACTAGCAAGGGAATGGCACTCATACATATGAATGACGTCGTGCCATGTGAGCCCTAAGTTTATCTGGTCGTTCAGAGCATCTACACTCCCTAGGACTCTAAACAGGTTGGGGGCGCACTGATGGGGACACAACTTGTGATTGAGCAGGTAGTCTCTGGTTATCCTACCTATGGGAAGTGTCATTCCTCCCTCTAAAAAGGCGATCATTGGAATGACAACTTCACCCTCCCCTTTATCCATGTATACTTGGTTCGAGGCGCAATATTGTAGGCCTACTCCCTGTGGGATGTGGTATTTGGCCCTAAAACCCTCCATACTGGCCGGAGAGTCTACTAAGTGCTTGAATCTACCCATCTAAGCAAACATAGATGACACAAAGGAAGTTTTCTAAAAAAGAAAGAAGGCCGAGGAGGATGGTCAAGGAGAAAAAGAAATTTGGAAGAGATAGTTACTTACAAAAGTAAGTGAGCATGCTAAATCCTGAACCTTTAGGAAAATCTTTTGGTAATTTCTTAAGGAAAGGGGTTATGGAAACTCAGGAGTGTAAAGAGTTTGGTAAGTTGGAGTGCTTGAAATCTCTGAAGAACTTGAAAATTTGTAAAGTAAAGGGAGAATGATTTCCCTCAAGGCTTTATATAAAGGGTGAAAATGAGTGGGAGTTATCTCGCTCAAAATTCCAAGAGAAAGATCAACCGTTGGATCTACGCCTCACCGTTAGATCTGGAGAATAAGGCGTTGCCTGGAGCAATTAATGGCGCCTCGTGGACTTTGAAGTGTCAGTGGCAATTATAGGGCACGTAAAACGGCACTCCCACACGTGTAAATTAGAGGATCAAGTAGAGTTAACTCTAAAAATTCAAAACCCCAGTTTTTCTCCTCGGATGAGAGGGAAAAACTAAAGTTTTGAGGGGCTATTGTAGGGGTAAAGGCCTAAATCATATACTGGGTAAGTAGTCTGAAGAGGAACATATGGTAATGAGTGGCTCAAGACTAAAAATTGAATGAGCAAGATACAAATAAGAAGAAGGTCCGAGGAGGAATATCTCCTCAGATATGATAAATACGACTTAAATATGTATTCCAACGATCAAGGGGACCTTTCAAGAGGCTCCCGTGATAGGGACGAACATCATGAACATATGAGAAGGAAGGAAACCCAAAAATATCTAAAGGAAAGCTACTACTACCGCATTAAATGCACTGCAACTATTTTTTTGGCCGCATTTATGTGGAGAAGACTCCTGAACTGTGCTGCCTTGGCTATCACAACTCATAAAAAGCTAGAAGGGGTGTTTGATGGGACAGACACTCGAGTAGAGGCTCAAATGATCAACAAGTGTAGGGTCAAGATGGTCCAAAGGGAGATATATAATGCAAGAGACCCTCCATGAGGAGGGGATCGGAAAATGAAGAAAGGAACACTGTAGCAATCTAAAACCAGATTTGTAATAAAGCTTTAAGAGCAGTACCTAAGAATCAGTCTCCTTGGATTTGGCCGAGAACACGTTTTTCTTTAGTGAACGTCTATTATCTTTCTTTCTTCGTCATCAAAATCTATTGGCTTGTTACTTAATTCACTAAAGCACAATTTTCTAACCCATTCTCTACAAATTTATTGTTTTGGGCTATAGTCCATACACCTGTTAGGCTAGGAGTTCAAATCTGGTCCATACAATGTAGTTAAATACTTAAATATCCATTATTAGCTCATTTAAATGCTTCATTTTTTCCTTTTTTCCTTTCGGAAACTATTTTACAGAGAATTTTTATTTTTATTTTTTATTTATATATGTAACCTAAAAAAGTCTTAAAAAATTAATTTACAAAAATTTGAATCCTCAAATTGGAGAATGCACACAATGGTGACATGTTTCCTTTTGACAATGCAGAAAACAATGACACATATAATGTTGGGAAGATTGCGCCACATGGTAAATAATTATTGGTACATGTCAAATTTATTTTGCCATGTGGCAACACTGAATTTCACCATTATAATAAATATCCACTACAAACTCCTTTAAATACTCTAAATTTTCCTCAAATACACATTAAAAATTCTACCTTTATAATAATTTCTTAAATAATATGTAGTTAAATACTTAAATATACATTATTAGCTCCTTTAAATACTCAAAAAATTTTCCTTCTTTTTTTTTTTTTTTTTTTTTTTTTTTTTTTTTTTTCTCTCTCTCTCTCGGAAACTACTTTACAAAGAGTTTTTATTTTTATTTTTATATAAGTAACCTAAACAAGTCTTTAAAAAATTAATTTATAAAAGTTAAATCCTCAAACTAGAGGATGCACACAATGGTGACACGGGTCGTTTTGACAATGCATAAAACAATGACACATATAATGTTGGGAAGATTACACCACATGGCAAATAATTATTGGTACATGTCAAATTTATTTTGCCATGTTTCAACATCAAATTCCACCATTGTAATAAATATCCAATACAAGCTCCTTTAAATACTCTAAATTGTCCTTAAATACACATTAAAAATTCCACCTTTATAATAAATTCTTAAATAATATGTAGTTAAATACTTAAATATCCATTATTAGCTCCTTCAAATACTTAATTAATTTTTTCCCTTTTTTCTCTTGGAAACAACTTTACAAAGAATTGTTTTTATATATAAGTAACCTAAAAGTCTTTTTTTTTTTTTTTTGTTGGGGGGGGGGGGGGTGGGTGTGTTGAGTAACCTAAAAGGCAAGTCTTAAAAAACTAATTTGTACACACATTTCTCTTTGTAAGTGTAAACAAAAATAAATAAATAAGCAAAAACGTAGATGTCTTTATATATATATATATATATAATTACACCTATTTATTATCACTCTCATTTGATTTTTAAAGGAAAAAAAAAAAAAACCTAAACTATTACCATTTTATTTAAGTGAGTATTACTATTACGCATCATTTAGGGGGATTCTATATTTAAATACACTAAACTTACAATTTTCTGTTATACACCCCTATTTATTACCATTTTTATTTAAGTTTTAGGGGAAAAAATGAATACAAAATAAAAAATACAGTGATTTACGTCATTTTGTGTTCAAAAGGAAAAATAAATTGATTTACGCATATAAAATTTTAAATATAATACATGAATTAATACAATATACGGATATAAGTCCTTTTGTATTACAAAAAAAATAACTGTCAATTTAATGGTTTGTATAACCCGTAGGTATAGTTAATGGGTAGTTAATTAGAACAAAAAAGGTTAGTAGGATCATCATTTGTAACTCATAATTCTTTGATTTCTTATATCTGTGTAACTCATAGTTACTCATCTCCAATATATATATATATATATATTATTGTAATTTTATTAATAAATGATAATTGCACTATGTATAATCTATTATTTATAATCTATAATCTATAATATAAAAGTTGAATCCTTAAACTGGAAAACACGAATAATGGTGACATGTGTCCTTTTGACAATGTATAAAACAATGACACATATAACATTGGGAAGATTACGCCATGTAGCAAATAATTATTAGTACATGTCAAATTTATTTTGCAATGTGTCAGCAATAAATTTTACCATTGTAATAAATATTTACTACAAGCTCCTTTAAATACTTTGAATTGTCCTTCAATACACATTAAAAATTTCACCTTTACAATAAATTCTTAAATAATATGTAGTTAAATACTTAAATATCCATTATTAGCTCCTTTAAATATTTAATTATTTTTTTCCCTTTTTTCTCTTGGTTGAGTAACCTAAAGGGCAAGTCTGCCAAGTTTTTTTCTATGTTTAATTTTTTATACTTAACAATAGCATAACTAAAGACCAAAAGAAACAAAGGGTCCGTTTAGATAAGCTGTTTGTAAAAATGCGTTTTTGAAAAAGTAGTGGTTTTAAAATGTGCGTTTTGAAAATGCAATTTTAGAGTGTTTGGCAATATTTGTAAATTTGTGATTTTCAATTGTTGTTTTAACTTCAAATTACCAAAAAGACCTGTATACACTAACATTTTAAAATTCAATCTTACATATAAAATTAAAGTATTCCATTTATTAAATTCAATCCTATATATAAAACTAAAGTATTTAGTTCTCAAAAAAAAAATAAAATAAAAATAAAGTATTCCATTTATTAAATAAAAAATAACTACACGTGGAAGGTGAAGACACCACTCCACATGAAGTACTTCACCTAACAATGATTCCGTATCACCTACACACCTTTCACTTTACCGTTTTCATTTTACTCTTACAGTCCTACTTTTGCACTTATCCTTCAGTAACACTAGCAGCATCAAATACCCATCCTTTTGTTGTCCATGATACTTTCCATTTGAGTCTTGAAGAAAAGAAAGAAGATGTATATGAGTGTTCCAGCTTATTGAGGATTTAGCAGGCTATGGTGAGAGTAAGAGAAGGGCGAAAACAAAATGGAAGGTGAAGCAGGGGTGAAGGTATGATGGAGGAAAAAATGAGAAATATTTATCGGGGTTCTTTGTTCAAGTTTAATGGGGTATTTGTGGTAAATTGTATTTTAAAAATGCGTTCACAACCCCTCAAAATGGTGTTTTCAAATTCGCTGGAAATAGTTTCGTTTTGAAATTGCGTATTTTAAAATCACAAATGTTAGAACATGTATAGTCAAACGGGCTGCAACTAGCGTTTTGAGTCCAAAACACCCATTTTTATTTTTAAAACGCGGGGCCAAACGGACCCAAAGCATGATATGCTAGAAACAATGAGAGAAGGGCTAAGATACATGCTCCTCTACAAAAACATTAGAAAAGTTTAGAAACACCTTAACAAAAAATATCCTTGCATTGATAAAAAGGTTGCATGGCTAGTGTGCTACATTGCAACAATATTCACCAATTACTCTTTTCTTGACGTTGAATGATTTCTTGGCGAAGTTGGCTAATGCATTGTTGCTGCTCTGGATCCAAGTTTGTAGTATCCATCATGGTAATTTCCAATTCTTTTGTCATTCGTTCTAATTGAAGCTTCTCTCTCTTAACACGAATCAACTCTTCAATCTTCATTTTCTTGATCTCCGCAAGTTCTTGATGCTTCATTTTCTTAGTCTTTGAGTTCTTGAGTTTGAGGATATGCCCCCTCAAGAACATCCTTTTTCTCATCATATTTTTTGTTCTTCTTTTCTGCCATGTCTTATCCAGTATCCCTTAAAGATTCAAAATCAAACTATCATTACTTTTTTGTTTATTTAATCATTCATTTTCAGCCTTTCTACTCGATGGTCTCTCCAAGTCTACAAAGGAAGCATGGGAGACCTCATCTTCCCCTAGATGTATTGATTCTAGAGTAGAAGGAGAAGATGTTGCAGTTGATTTTCTTATCATTTGAGGCTTCACAATGAGTTCCAGCCATTTTGATTGATGCCTCAAGATATTCCAAAAATGATCAAATTTGAATGGAATAGTTTGGACCTTTAGTACGCTTCCTTTGCCTTATTAATCTAAAAAATTGAAAAATAAGAATTTGATTCGTGAATAGATAATGGTGCATAATGCATTGACACTACTTTGAACAACAATTTTTTACCTTGTTTTGCTAATTCACACCACTTGGATTAGCCATCTCAATTGAAGCTAAGATACCAACAAACTTATTAGTTTGGAGTTGAATTTTTGACCAACGATTCATTAGAGAGTTTGCATTACGAGTTGATGTAAATTTCTTCTCTTTATTGACGTTCTCCCAAACTCTATTCCATTATGTTTAGTGTTTTTGTTCTTTCCCTAACTGCATCTAATGAGTTCCAGCCATTTTGATTGATGCCTCAAGATATTCCAAAAATGATCAAATTTGAATGGACTAGTTTGGACCTTTAGTACGCTTCCTTTGCCTTATTAATCTAAAAAATTGAAAAATAAAAATTTGATTCGTGAATAGCTAATGGTGCATAATGCATTGACACTACTTTGAACAACAATTTTTTACCTTGTTTTGCTAATTCACACCACTTGGATTAGCCATCTCAATTGAAGCTAAGATACCAGCAAACTTATTAGTTTGGAGTTTAATTTTTGACCAACGATTCATTAGAGAGTTTGCATTACGAGTTGATGTAAATTTCTTCTCTTTATTGACGTTCTCCCAAACTCTATTCCATTATGTTTCGTGTTTTTGTTCATTCCCTTACTGCATCTAATGAGGTATTGAGCCATGCTGACGCAATGAGACAGTCTTCTTATAGAATGAAATTACCACCCCGTTGTGTTTTCTTATTAATGGATTTCATTTGAATTTCGGCTAGAGATTGTTGGTTATGCACTTCATCTTGTGGAGAGTCCATCACAAATTCATTATTCATGATAGACCCCTCTTCTAAGAGTTGTGTGAAGTTATAATCCCCACGCATTTGCGAATCCATTCCTTAATAACAATTACATAAAAAACAGTAATATGGTGAGAAGTTCGGCAAATCAACTTTACATGCAACAGCAAAAGGATCACAAGGACAGGCAAATTAGTAGAGGACATAAATATCACCAAACATTAAAGCCTTTTGTTGAAGTTTAACTCAAGAAATACGACTATTAAAGATTCACATGGCTCAAATTTGTAGAATACTAATTCTAACAAAACCAATACCCCAAGTCAGATAAACTGTATAGAAGCTAATCCCCAATAAATCAACTTCAAAAATATAAATTTTGAAATAAAGAAATTAGATACACAAGACACAGAGTGACAAAAATGCACTTTCATCATTACGAGAGTGTTTGGCATTAGTTTTAGCTTTTAACTTTTATGTATAACTTTTTAAAATCTCATTTTTTTCAAGGCACAATTACTTTAGCACATTTTTAGCAAAAAACTAGATAAGCTGTTTCCAAATCCTCTTTTTATTGCATACCAAATGAACTCATGGATTCAAAACCACTAAAACTTTCATAAAATTTCATGCTTTAACAATACCAAGCTCCACTACAAGAGAATCATTATTCACAATGTTATTAGGATGGCTTGAAAATGTCACAACACTAAATATGGATATGAGGAAAAACATGCAGGAAAGAATCATTGTGAATGTCATAGGCATGAATAGATTGAACAAGGACAATGACAAGTACTAGGCTGGGTATAATTCCTTGGTAGAGAATTTGGGCCCTTTACAGAAAATTCAACATTAACACATAACAATTATTTACCTATAAAGTTGAAAATCTTAAACTACTAGAGAAACAGACATAGCCTCACTAATTACCAACAACATACAATTTTATTGGACCATTTCTCGATTTATGCTTATCATTCTTGTGCAGGGGTCATGCTAATACTAGTATTGTAGAAAGCTTGTGCAGGGGTCTCGATAGTAGAATGGTAAAATTTAAAGCCTTAGAATCAAGCTTTCTACAATACTAGTAACTTAATAGCACAAGATATAAGACAGCAACTGAGGTGGCCTTTACAATGTCATTTGTCAACAAAGTTTTTCAGCATAACCCTTTTATAGTTGAACATCTGGAGAAGTAAATTAATAAGTTCACAAGTTGATTCAATTGACAAAGCTTACTAGTATACTCTTTGACAAAGTTGGCAACAAATTTTGATTGAAGATTTGATTTCAAAGGAGACAACAACAAAATTTCAACAGGGGTTTGGTTTGCCAGTTTGGGTCTTTGTCATGAGTCATGACCTACTGGAAATTCAAATTCTTTGAATCCCTCTAATTTTGTCGCCAACCAACAAATAAATGACCAAACGAAATGGTTTTTCTTGGGCTTAATTTGCCAAGTATGCAAGGAATCCTTTTGGACAATACTGCATTGCAGTCCTAACGTTAATTATGCTTGCTAGCTTGGTCTTCACTACAGGGTAAGGTCTAAAAGTTGTATCTTTGTTATTCTACCAAATTGTAGAAAGAACAAAAAAAAAGGTTTATTTTTTCATACCCCACATATTTGTTCTTGTTCTTGCAGTGAAAAACTTGATTACCTATGATAAGAGACTGTGTACACCACATCAAGCAAGAGCAGAAGGAAAATCCCTTTCAAGTGAGCCAAACATGATATAACTTCAAAACCTGAAGTTTGTGGTGTATGATAAAGATCTTACTTCAGTGGTAGATAGTTCTAGCATGACTTCTTGTTGGTGCAAACACAATAATAATGGAAACAACACTAAGAGAAATTGAATAGTATGCTAAATATTATTAATTTAAAGAGAGAAATTACACAACACTATTTGGACTGAGGCGCGACACTCGCTCTCTTTAAGGATATTCAAGCCTTTGGTTGGCTAAACTTTGTAACCGGTGCAGACCTTCTCTGACTTGTCTCCCCCAGGATACAATAGCCCAACAAATGTTGTATGGCCCAAAGCTCCACCAGAAGTACACCTTTTTTTGGCTCGAAATTTCTCAAGTATTTAGGAATATTATTGAATTCACTCTCTCACACAACACTCTTTGCTTTTAACTATTTTCTTCATTCACTCTTGATATGAACTTAGTCCATAGCATAGCTGAATATATAGTCTTCCAACCCTTCATATAACCTACATGTTATTTATTAATTTAAAAAAAAAAAAAAACTTCTCTTAATTTATTTAATCTAACTTCCATACAAGTAACTCTTTCTTTAACAAATTTTATTCTAACTCATCTCTTTATTCTTCTTCAATTTTTTTTTTTTTTTGAGTTTCAACATATTTAATTTAAAATGTACTAACACTTGTCAGTCCTCTATTAATTTAAAGGCTTTGAAGCTTAATTTCTAAGGAATCAACTTCATACCATTATACAG
Source organism: Quercus suber (assembly GCF_002906115.3). NCBI lineage: Eukaryota > Viridiplantae > Streptophyta > Magnoliopsida > Fagales > Fagaceae > Quercus > Quercus suber. The sequence continues at coordinate 279,489 of NW_027070171.1, forward strand.
ACATCGACAAACAAGCATTATTAACCAAATCCTAGAAACTCAGTTACCAAAAGAGCCCCTAGCGAGGAAGAATGGGTCGCTAGTTGTGGCGAGGGCACAATACAATGTTAAAATTGTGGGAGAAAATATTGAGAATGATGTATGAGTTTTTTTTTTTGAAAAGTTTAAGTTTTTAGTTATATATTACTCAAAAAAAAAAAAAAAAAGACTCAAAAAATAACTACATATTCTTTCTTTAGTTATATATTACTTGAAATATTAAAATAAGATGCAACACTCTAAAATGGGATTGGTTATTTAAAAAAATTCAAATCTGGTATATTTGTAAATTAAGCAGTATGTAGAGGTATTTGGAAAACTATGAACCTTCCTAGAAGGTCCTTCTTTAAACTTATTTGTACTTTTACCTATGACTTCACTCCTTTGGACTTCACTTCTTCTTCACCTCACCTATTTTATTTTATTCCATTCTCATGATACCTCTCACTAGGGCTGTAATCGGTTTGGTTCGATTGGTTTTTTTTTTTTTTTTAGCTAACTAAAACCGAAATTTTCAATTTGCAAAATTCTCAACCGAAACCGACCGAAACGGTTGGAACTCAATCGATTTTAGTTTGTTCCGGTATTAGTCAATTTTTTGGTCGATTTTCGGTTTTTGCGCCTTGAGTTTGGGCCATATGGGCCTTTGTGTGTGTCTGTGTTTTTTATTTTTATTTTTATTTTTTATTTTTTATTTTTATTTTTTTAAGGCAGTATTCAAGCTAGTTGTTTTTTGGCCCTTGCCTTTTATGCTCTTTGTAATTAAGCTTTTTTTAGAAACCTATTTTAGGCCTTTTTTAGGAACCAGATTTGTTCCTTTTCTATTTTGGCTAACGGCCATCTTTGAGCCTTTTTTAGTAATTTGTTTTGGCCCAAATTCGGGCCTTTCCTATTTTGGCCCTTTTTGGGCCTTTTTTAGGAATCTGTTTTGGCCCCTTTTGGGGCCTTTTTGCACATCTATAAAGCATTTTATAAATAAGAAAAAATCACAACTTGCTTTGTGTTTTACATTTTTCATAACCTGCTTTTGCTTAACATAAATCCAAAAATACACATTATAGCAGATTCATAAAAAAAGAAAAAGAAAAAGAAAATCACAACCTCTTACAAATTCATAAATCCAAAAATACACATATAGTAGATTCATAAATCACAACCTGTCATAGATTCATAACCTGCTTTAGAGCTTCTATTATTCTCATTAAAATACACATATCACATATTCATAAATCCAAAAATAACATGTCAACATTATATAACCTGTCAATAATACATTTGCACAACTTATCAAGTGTCAACACAGATTCATAAATCGAAAAATAACCAAATAACCTGCCAACAATACATTTGCACAAGCACAACCTGTTAACACAGATTCATAAATCCAGAAATAATCTAGAGCAAAAAATTGCTCTAGTGCTCAAACTAATCCATAACTTGATACAGGTACCCATCAAATACAAACAAGATTAAAAAATAACTTGTACAAGTCAAAATAAAATAACTACTGTAGATTTCATTACTTCATTAGTAATATGTCAATGTCTACATATTGTCCATATGTCAATACCTATATAATAGCATTATAGCCAAAGGCTCAAAATAAATTGGCCATATGTCATTGCCTATTGCCTAATATCACATATTGTCTATGTATAGGCCACTGTCAAAACTTAAAATAAAAGCCCATATCTATATGTAGGCAACTGTCTACTAGTGTCTAATAGCAAAAAGTCTATATCAATATGTCAAGTTCAAACATCAATATGTTGTCAAAATAAAAACTAACAAAACCCAATATGCCATCATCAATACCACCCATCCAAAGAGCAATCTTCAACCATCAACTTCAATAGGTGTTGGTATGGACATGTCTAGTTCCGATGTTAATGGAGCATCACTCACAAGTTCTACAAACAAAAAATGAAGAAAACATAAAAGTCACTTGTACAATAAAACAATAAATATGCCAAGAATCCAAGACATTCAGTTTTTTTTTTTTTTATTAATAAATAAAGAAATAGGCATGCAGAATGTACAATAAAACAATAAATATGCTAAGAATCCAAGACATTTAGTTTATTTATTTATTTATTTTTTTAATAAAGAAAGAAATAGACATGCAGAATGTACAATAAAACAATAAATATGCCAAGAATCCAAGACATTCAGTTTATTTTTTTTTTAATAAAGAAAGAAATAGACATGCATAATTTTTTTAATAAATAAAGAAATAGACATTCATATTTTTTTTTTAATATAAAAAATAATAGTCATATTTCCATCAAGCTTTTCATACTCTTCAACATCATCAATGGCAGCTCGAAGGCTAATTGGAGCCAATGAAGAACGGAGCCAGTTTTGATCACAAATGAGGGCTTCCACCATAAGTGGAGACAATGAACTCTAGAAGAGATCAAGGACACGACTAGCCGTACTAAAGGCAGATTCTGAGGCCATAGTGGATACCAGAATTACAAGAACATGTTGTGCAATTATTGAAAGCACACGGTATTGTGAAGAATTAACCTTCCACCAAATATCAAACTTCTCATCCAAGACATCTTCACAACTCTTTAACAAGTATTTATCAGCCTCTAATTTTGTATTAAAAGAACCAATACCCTTCAAGTGCTTCTTAAATCCCCTCATCCTCATTGCCTTCACATCAACCACACTAGAATCATCTCTCTCAATTGATCCACTTGGTTTTTGGCCTTCGGCTTGTGCAACAGCACTAGCACTATTACTCTCAACTTGATTTTGAGTATCAGCATACCAAAACAGCCTTTACTGTTTCTGCCATATCAGTAGCCTTTTGGTTCTCATACAAAGTACTAAAAAAATACTCAAGATACCTCAACTTGTATCGGGATCAAGAACTAACCCTACATACAACAAGTGATTCATATTATCAAAGTTCCCCCAATACCTTTCAAATTTGTTCTTTATATAATCACCCATTTTTCTCAACAAAAAACCATCTTTTTCTTACTCCAAGTCAATTGTGTCATGAATTGACATGAACTCCAAAAAGAAAGAATTGCTAGTGACATAATTAGCACACAAAAACCACAAGGTTGCATCATAGAAAATTTTAAAAAATTTTGAAAAGATCCTAATCTTTTCCCAATCCACATCATCCATTCCCCAAGCAACCTCATGTCTATCATTTCCTTCTTCCTTTGCCTCCTTTCTAATTGTCCTAAGATAATTTGGATCTTCTTTCGCCAATCTCTCAAAAGCCTTTTGATAATTCTCAACCTTCTCCAACATCATTTAAGTGTAGTTCCACTTAGTGGGCACATCTAAGCACAATTGACTTTCAAAGAAAACTTTCTCCTTCTCTGAGCATAACTTAAATGTACTTTGTCTTTGTGGAGATGATCTCACATATCGCACAGATTTCCTCACCTTCACTATTTTCTCATCCATTTCAGTTAACCCTTCACGAACAATTAAGTTCAAGATATGAGCATTACACCTAAAATGCAAGTATTTATGCCCTAAAATTGTTGCCTTCCTATGCTTAGTCTTTTTTTGAATAAAAGGAATCAGCCCACTATTAGAGGCAACATTATCAACCGTAATAGTTAGAATCTTGTTTATCCCCCAATCAAGCAAGCACATCTCAACCGCCTTCCCAAGTGTTTCATCCTTGTGATTTTCCACTAAACGAAAACTAAGAATCCTCTTGTGTATTTTCCAATCACTATTTATAAAATGGGCAGTGAGACACATGTAGTTCAAATTTTGAACGGATGTCCATGTATCTGTGGTAAGGCAGACCCGCTGCTCTCTTAGGGCTTTTTTCAACTTTTGTTTCTTATCTAAAAACACCCTAAAGCAAGATTTGGCAATTGTTGTGCGGCAAAAGATTGGATTGAACTTAGGTTGGGCAACAAACATAAGCTTCCTAAAACCAAGACCCTCCACAAACCTAAAAGACAGCTCATCTAAAATAATCATCTCTACCAATGCTTTCTTACATGCCACAAAATTAAACACATAAGGCACAAGTCTACCACTACTTTCTCCTTCTTCTTTAGATTTGAATGCTAGGGTTGATTGGTTTTTTTCCTCTTCCCTATAAGGATATTTTAGACATTGTGATTGTATGTGAGTTTTCATGGTTGTAGTGACATTTAACTTACTATCATAAGCATAGGTTGTGCCACAGTAATTACAAGCTGCCTAGGTTTTTCCCCCCTTCAGTAATAGTGAAATGACTCCAAACAAAAGATCTTTTTTTTACTAGTATTACCTGCTTTTGGTGGGAGTGGGGGTTTGCCTTTGCCTTCATGCCATTGGTTGCCCCTTGACCTGCTTCATTGTCTTGACACTCTGGGATTTCTCCTGTGTCATTCATCTACAATATAAAATAAAACAACAATAAACACAATAAGTTGGCAACAATAAAAAGTAAAAAGTAAATAGTAAAAATTTAAAATCAAAATGAGTCTAGTCTACAATAAAAAACGGTAACAATAACACAACAAGTCAGCCAAAAAAAAAAAAAGGATGAAAAGGACTCTTCACTCTACTCTAGTATACAATAACACAAGTCAACAAGAAAGAAAAAAAAAGGAATGAGAAGGACTCTAGTATACAGGAACAAGCCAACAATAAACACGTCAATGAGATAATAGTAAACACATCAACATCAAAGCAATAATAAACAAATATCCCAACATCATAGCCAACTATTAACAAATACACCAACATCACAGTTAAGCACATGGGGTTATTGATTTTTTCAAATCTCTAACATCAATAAGAAAATAATAACTCAACATCACAGTCATAGATTCACAGCATGTCAACAACAATAAACAAAAATATACCAAGAATAAATAAATAAAAAAGTAGCTAACTTTATATATCAGAAGTTAATGAGCACATGAGACAAAGACAAGTTTAATAAAGAAACCAACTAGCACAAGCAGCCAAGCACATGGATTATTGATTTTTTCAAAACCCTAACTTTATTTGCATATAAAACTTGAAAAAATAAACATCTTGATCTTATGTTGTTACTACAAAACAGAGATTCAGTATTTTAAAAACCCTAACTTTATTGATTCAGTAAACAAAACCCAAAATACAAAACAGAGAGAGGGTTATCGAGATTTTCAATGAGCACATGAGACAAAGGCAAGCAGCTAACTTTAATAAAGAAACCAACTAGCACAAGCAGCCAAGCACATGGGTTATCAATTTTTTCAAAACCCTAACTTTATTTGCATATAAAACTTGAAAAAATAAACATCTTGATCTTATGTTGTTACTACAAAATAGAGATTCAGTATTTTTAAAGCCCTAAAGTATTAAACAAAATCCAAAACACAAAACAGAGAGAAGGTTATCAAGATTTTCAAAAGAGAGTCACTGTGAGATGAGAAGCTGATGATCAAGCCGATGTAGGGAAGGCGGTGTGTGGAGGTGGTGGCAAAGATAGATTCAGCGTGAGAGGGACTGTGGAGTGTGTAGTGGAGGCTGTTTGAATGTAAGAGTGGAAAGTGTGAGAGTGATAAGTGTGGGGTATGTAGGGTAGGGTTTTCTAACTTTTTTTTTTAATAGTCTAATTAGTTTTAGTTTAATTAGTTATTTACTTTGTTTAATTATAGTTAGTTAATCTAATAGATTTTAAAATGCCATGTTTAAAATGATAATATGAAAAGCTATTAAGTTAGGGCCAAATTTGATGACTGATCATATGAACAAAAAAAGGCCCAAATGTTTTAAAATAAAATGATGGAGACCCAAAGTCTATATAAACCAACGGAGGCCTAGAGCAAAGAATATATAATAACAGAGGCCCAAAGCTCAAATATTTACAAACTTTATATTGTATATTTAATATAAAATATAATATAATAATATGTAATAATATATTTCTGTTTGGTTTGGTTGGTTCGGTGCATGAAAATCTACCATCGAAAACCGAACCGAACCGAAATTTTCACACCGGTTCAGTTAGTTTGAAGCGGTTTTTTCGGTTTGTTGATTTTTTGCACACCCCTACCTTTCACGTTCTATCTTCTCATCATTTAGTTCTTTGTTATTTATTTATTTATTTATTTTTATCATGCTTACGGCTCATTCTAATTTCTTACCTCATCTTCTTTATTTATTTTTCCTTACCTCACCTTTGTGGCTCTTCTTACTAGATTAACCGACTTTGCAAGTTACACGCTGTTTCCCTTTCTTCTCTCTATTACGAAATTCATTCTCTTCATGAGAATGAGGAGAAAGTACAAGAAATTCAGCAATATCTATTTCTGGTTTGGAATACTATTTTCGGCCATAATGGTAAAATTTTGCCTAGAATGCTGGTTTAAGCTGGAATAAGCCAGAATTATAGATGGCACGAAACATGGGTCCACCAGAATGAAAAATTCTAGCCATTCCGACTGGAACGAAACGTAATTCAAAACTTTGGCTGACGAGGCAAATGGCGTGGACATGTAGACTTGTGTGGTTGAGACGTGGCGAAGGGCGACATTAGCAAGCTTATAACTAGGGGTGTGCGAAATACCGACAAAACTGGTCGAAACTGACCGAATTGAGTCCAATTTTTCTGTTCGGTTTTAGAACGGTTTGGTTTCGGTTTGAATTTCTTGAAATCGAAATATTTCGATTTTGGTTTCGGAGTCCCACACAAAATACCAACCCAACCGAAATTGAACTAAAATATATTAAATATTAATATATACAAGTTATATCAAGGTAGTTCTTGGTAGCATAGTGGCAAGGACAAGCGTTTTCACATTTTTAACTCAAGTTCGACCCATAGTAAATGTAGTTTTATTTATTCTCTCCTTACGATAACAAAACTATGTCGTTTTGGGTTTGTATATAACCCTACTAACCCTAAGTTTTATCTCTTCTCTCTCACTTTAAGCTGCAGCCGTTCTCCCCACAACCTTTTTTCTTCTCCATTTCTTATAGGCTCTCAAAAACAAAGTTCAAGAATCCAAAACGTTTAACTAAAAAAATGAAAATACAATCTTCTTGATTTTGAGTATATGTTTCTTGTGTTTGATTGGTGCTTGGTGTTTAGGTGCTGAGAAAATGTAGGAAAGCAAAGGGAAATAGGTTTTTTCTTATTTTTCTATGTTCTCTAAATATATACATGATTTTTAGTATTTTTTTTGTGTTTGCTTGGTGTTGGGTGCTGAGAAAATGTGGGAAAGCAAAAGGAAATAGGTTTCTTTTTTCTTTGATCTGTTTGGTTTCTAAGAAAACACGGCGTGACATTTGCTTAATCTTAGTTTATGTTTTATGTTTTTTTCCTGTGTTGCTTTGTATTTTGTGTTGACAACAGAGTCTATGTTGGTCTTGCTTTTCTTGTTAGTTGTTGTACTCATTTTTTCTTAAAATAATGTCTCAGTTTGATGAAAAAAAAAATCTTTTTTTTTCTCTTGCTTTTGTTTCTCACATAAAAAACACCAAAACCTGATCGAATGGAACCGAAACCGAATGTAATCGGTCGGTTCAGCGTTCCTTCCTTACAAGTCGGTTTCACTGCTCAATATGTTAAAACTGAAATTCTTGGTTCGGTGCAAAAACTGCGTTCAGCACCAACTGACTGAACTGATTACACCCCTACTTATATCGTTGCATAAAGAAAGATAGAGAGGACCGTGGCGATGCGATGGCTTGTGCAATGGCCTTTGGTTGTCAGATTTCTAGGTTTGGTGAATCGAAGACCGGAGAAGACTCTAGTGTGACTCGTGTGGTGAGATAATTAACGGAGTGTGAGAACTAGTAGCGACATGTGATGACTATTACTAGAGCCTTGGGCCTTGCGTGGCGGCGTGTGCAATTACTTCTGGTAACTAGATTTTTGAGTTTTGCTTGTGCGATGTTGGTGAAGAGGTTGGTTTGGTCAGTTTCTTCAAAAGAAGGCTAGAAAGGCACAAATTTGAAAGGGAGTGGCACGATTCATGTGGGTTTTCACATTAGAGCAGGTAAGGCCAAGAATCATTGTTTGGCTCTATGACAGTGACTTGTAGAAGGCAATGGTCTTATAGTGTTATGCGACTTACTATATCGAAGAGTTTTGAACGCAGAAAAAAAACATTGAGGAAGACAAGATGGCTCAAATACCATGTTCAATATTAACTATGTTATACCGTGTTGAATGTGTTAAAATAAATGTGGAAGTGGAAGTATAAAATATAGAACTTGTAGTACAAGTAGAAGACTTGGCTTACACACAAGGTAGGATTGGGCTTAGGCCTATTACATTGGACTAATATACCTCTATATGTCTCTAACAAATATTAATGGAAATGCTAGATGTGTAGCACACCAAGAAATGATTCAGTAATATATACTTTTCTTGTTGCAAACACAAATGTGAAATGACATACACTATTAGATTTATTTGTGGAGAAGATTGGTAGCTTTTCTTCCAAAATTGCATACTTTCAAAGATTCTGACCACAAAAAAGAGATAAATGTTGTAGGGCCAAGGGTTGTAGTTGGTGCCATATAGAACGGTGTGAAGGGGTTGGGTGACTATCATTCCATACAGCTTTCAAAAGAGAATTTTCCATTTTCAGTGTTACAGAAGCATCAAATTCAAACACGAACCTAAAAAATGGAATCTAAGTGAAAAACAAAATGGAAAAGTGCCCTACTCAAAGAAAAAAAATGACCAAAATTGGCTAGTCAACGAAGGTCGGTGGTGATCAACGGTCTGCTGATGTGGTGCTAGGTTTGGCGGGGCTCACTATTGCGTTGACACACATGGTAGCTTCCAGGGTTAACATGACAACTCTTTTGGGCGACATGTGGCCTTGTTTCATGGTGGTTCTTCCTAGTTCTAATAGATCTTCGAGTATCAATTGGTGTGCTCATAGGCAAAATTGATACTTGTAAGGTAGAGTTTGAGGGAAATAGCTCCAAGAAAGTTCAAAATGGTTGCTAGTAGGGACCACTCCATTGATGGTTACTGTAGGGGTGGTAAATGGGCGGGTTGGGTCATAAATGGGTTGGGTGTGTAATTATTCATTTATGACCCGTTTATATATATATATATATATATTAATTATTCAATACCAACCCAACCCATTTAATTTGTAACCCACTCATTTAACCCATTATAAAATTCATATTCAGCAATTCAACAAGAAATTCTCTTTCTCGTGAAAATTTTTTACATCTATACTATGCAAATCATTTGATTTTTTTTTTTCCTAGCAAAACTAATTCACCTTTCCCTCAAAACATAATAACACTGAAACTAACCTACAATTTTCTTTTCTCCCAACTTTTCTTGGCAACCAAACAGAAGATAAGTAAAAAAAAAAATTAATTAAATCATGAGAATTGAGGTATCATTCTCAAGTCTTTATCCACCTTGACCTAAAATGTGCAAAATTGCAAATCACATAGATTTTTCAATCCAAATCAAATTCAAATTTTCTCCAGAAAATATTTTCCCTCAAAACAAACTATGCCCTAAAACAGAGCAAAATAGCAAATACACAAACGTCAAACTGAACCAAAGATAGCTATTTTTCCCTTTCTCATAACTTTTCTCGGCAACCAAACATAGGATTAGTAAAAAATTAAGGAAAATAGATTGGTAAGACGTATTCGAGTGGATGAGATCCATGGTTTTGAAGCCATGGAGTTCGAATCATAGCACATCATCTTAGATCCCTCCAATATTGCTTTTAACGCCATGAATCCAAATCATAGCCCAACAATTTTCCCCCAATTTTCGTTTTGTGATCTTCTTCTTTTTGCATGAGTGAGTGAGGTTTTGTGGGTGTTTTACAAGGAAAAGTCAAAGAGGGAAAGGTGTTTAGATTTTGTCTAGTTTGGTAGTTGAGAAAATGCCTAGAAAATGGAGGAGAAAATTTTCACATTGGATAGAGGAAGAGGCGGCTATGTAGAAGGGGAGAACTACATATACGGTTGCTGTGATGTTTTATTATTTGTTAGGGTTTTTGGATTTTTGTTTTTTTAAGTATTAAATTTTAAATTTTAAATGGGTAATTGGGTACCCAGTGGTTTAGCCATCAAAGCCCATTTAATTGAATTATCCATTTGGGTCTTATCTATTTAACCCAAATATTTAATTGAGTTGGGTCAAGACTTATCAAAATTAAGTGGGTTTTGGGTGAGTGCATGGGTTCGGATAAAAATTGCCACCCTTAATGGTCAGCAATATTGAATAGAATAGTGGTTGGTGATGATTGATGAAGGGTTGTTTGAATCCTATTGAAGGCCAAAAAAAGGTGGTTCTTGCAACCCTTTGTATTCACATTTTATATGATCTTTAGTTTCTAATCTGCAGATAATACCATGTTAAGAAAGAGAGAGATAGAGAGTGAAAATAAATTGTTAATATATATGTATACAGAAGTGGAGCCAAGGGGTGAGGGGGAAATTGCCACTCTTATCTGACTCCTCCTAAAAAGCTTTATACTTACTATTATAAACTATTTAGGAACCAACTCTTACATCTTTTGTCCCCTCTGACATAGGAAGAAAAACAAAAAATAAAGATAGTCTCCAATTGGAAGAAAACTTCCATGACAACCGAGGAAGAAAAGCTTCTCTGATTGACATTATTCATAAAAGAAAAAAACTACCTTAAACCAAAACTTGTGTTTAATTTATTTTGTCCAAGTTTTTAGCTTTACACTATTCACATAATCACAACAGATATTTAGCCAAAAAAGGAATCATGGTGTTGGAATTCACACACTAAGCTTCATCAATGGTGTAAACCAACTCAGAGACGAGGGAAAGAGAGATATTTATGAGGGAAAGAGAGAAAATATCTGAATGCGCATCAAATTCTTATTCACAAATAATTAAGCTCTATTCCTTATATCCGAAACAGATACGCGGGAAAAACGAACCAAAATAACTAATTAATGAATGCCATTTGTCATCTACACCTAACTAACTCTACTATACAGTAAACTACATGGAACTAATGCCTGTTGGACTTAATACATAAACGACTTGCAGTTTAGCCTTCTTTCGCCCAAACACATACAGTTGATTCCACAGGTACCACGGGTATGCTACTAATGCCTGTTGGACTTGGCAAAACTTATTGCCTTACCTACTGGAGGAAGGAGAAAAGAACTTAGCTGGTTTTTTTGTCAACAATCGAAACCTGAGAATATTCAAGGACCCGTTACCGGGCAGGGTAAAACCAATAGCACAGAGGCTCTGTAGCAACATGAGCCACAAAGACAATTGTAGAAAGGCAAGGTGATGGCATTCTCATCAATCTCCAAGGCGGAAGGAGAAAGCAAGGGGTTAATTGAAAGGGCTTTCTCTGGGTTAAAACTCAGCACAATCTTCTCGATTTCATCTGTTGTGACCTGTTAAATTAATCCTGGCTATTGATCGTTCTTGCCAACAACCCATAGCGGACAAGAGGCCCATTATCTTTCCTTTTCTTGTCTCTTACCTTAATCCTTTGCTAGGACACGAAAGTCTTTTTAAATGCAGTAAACTCAAAGTGAAGAAAGGGTGTCTCCCTCATAGCACATTCCTATGGCTTCTTAGAGAAGGGAGAACTCGCTACTGTCTAGCTTTAGCCACTTTAGTCCGGGATATAGAGAACTAGCCTTCGCCCTTGCCTTCCGCCTTTCTGACTACAAGCAGGGAACAAATCCTTCCTTCTTTTCTTGCTTTGCTACCATCTGTGGCCAGCAGGTCCTTTTCTGCTTGATCGCTAACTCATGCAGCAGATATCGAATCATATCTCTTGGAGAGAGGTGTAGAAGCTCTCTCTTTGACTCAAGAGGACGTTTCACCACTTTGACTGAGCGGACGCAGTTCCCTCGGAGCGCCTAGCGCCCAGAGGAGCAAAGCTAATTTTCCCTTCAGGGGAAAGCGACGCATAAAAAAGGGTTAGCCCATCAAACTTCTAGTTGACTGCTCCATGACGGGCTTCCCTCTTTCCTGGGCTCTACTCGCTCGTCTATGGGGGAAGAAGCCAAAGGAAAATGACACTAGCTGAACGCCCGACTCGCAAAAGTAGCGATACTGCTCTCACAGTATGACATAATATTCATTCCACAAAAGCTCAACAAGCCGCTACATTAGCGGCTTATAAACCATGTTCGTCAACCAAGTTTGTTCAGTGGTCGTAAAATAATTGGTTAGTGGGGGAAAACCCGTGTAGAGCTTTCGCTTCTTGACTTAGCCTTTCTTCGACAAAGCACTCTTTGAGGGCATGGAATGTATAATTTATTGGTCAGAATCTCGATAGTAATGTCTCTGTTAGATTCTTCGGTCGAAATACGGGAAACTTCATTCAATTCTCGATGGAAACAAAGTTTTGCGAATTCTCCCCGGAACTGGAAGATCATTTCGAGATCTTTGAACATATTCGAGGGTTCAACATGACTATTGTCACTTCATCATCTAACACATGGCACTTACAGTGTTTATACTCCACCCCCCCCCCCCCTTTTTGCACTGCATTTCAATATGGCCCTATTTTTTAAGCAAAATAATAATTATTTATAAAAAAAAAAAAAAAAGAGGAACTACCTAATGTTATGGTACTAAGCATCCCTTATCTTTTTTTTTCTTCAAATGTTCGGTTTTTGCTATAAATCTAGATTTTATAAACTTGGAATTGTAAATAGAAAAAGAAATATTGAATTCTACATATTTTTTTAAAAGAACAAAGTTTCTCTCCAAACTAGTTTGGAGACAAACTTTTCAAACTTCTCATATATCTATTTTTTTGTGTGAATTTTGAAAACCTAATCGTTGAATTTTATGTTCCTTATGTTCTTAACATGCATATCAAATTTTGTTCAAATTGGATATTATTTACTATTTGATCAATAAACTTATTTTGTATACACAATTTTAGATTATAAAAATTTGAAATTTTAACATTTGTTTGATGAGATAGCAATTGATCATTGACCTTCTTGAAATTTTACATGCATTAAGAATATAATAAGAACATGTAATCTAACGGTTATATTTTCAAAATTCACACTCAATATTGAGATATATGAAGAGTTTGTAGAGTTTCTCTCCAAACCAGTTTGGAGAGGAACTTTGTTCTTTTTAAAATCAATTAAGGTAGTGAGATGTGTGTGGGAGCAAGTGATCTGAGGACAATCTAAGGCCCATGGGCCCTTCTTGAGGATGATTAAAAGCCCATTCATGTGTCAACCCAAGTCTGACACATGGGCTAAGATCGAGGAGGGAAGACGTCAAGACCTCTAAGATACAGACTAAACTTAGGAGAAGAGGTTTGAGGAAATGAGGTTAGCAGGCCCGTCGTTCGAGGAGAAAATGCACCTTGGGAGTACCTTATTTAGCTCATTGCACTAGAAAGTAAAGCACTATGGAAGACACCAGAGTCGCACAAGTAAGGGAAAAGGGAAATATTTGGAAAAGTGGCCATCACCTCCATATTCAATGTTCTGCACCAACTGAGCTGGCCGCATTTATGAGGAAAATACACTTGAACAGTGACTCCATAGCTCACAACTCTCTCTACCACCTCTGGAAGAGTTCTGATGGGACAAGCATCCAAGTTATTCCCTTGAGACGTATAGGTGGAGGGCTGAGATGCAATAGAAAAGACTGTATAAGGAAAGGAACCCCTCTAGAAAAGGGATGGGCATTTTACGAACTTAGGGAGAGAGAGCTAAAGATCCTACTGTAAAGAAATCTGCTTTGATTATTAACAAACAATCCATCCTTGGACCTGCTCGAGGAAGAATTTACATTGAATTTATGCTTCATGCATTCATATTAATAGCATTTGTCCTTTTAGCCTCAAGCTTGTAATTTACTTAGCATTGCAATTGACTCGAAAAGCCCACTTTCTTACGAAGTTATTGTATTGGGCTTGAAGTACTGGGAGCCACTATTCTAAGTGAGCTTGGGCTGTTCTTTGGGTCTTTACAATTAGTGCTGTTTGTGGGAAGAGTCACATGCAATCTTTGTTGTTCAAGCTTTCCTTGTGATATTAAGAAGTAAAGACGGCAAACTCCAGGTAGAATAGAAAGGAGTCTGTCGGTTCGTAGTGTTAATCATTTTGTTAGTCTGGAGAGGAGGAGAGATCAAGAGGCTAATCAAACTCCAAGTGTATGGGTTGAAACAGACTATATGGACCACACCAGTAGAAGTCAATCTAGGCCTGGAAGTCATATTTCTCATGACCAGGAGACACGAAATCTCAGCTTGGAGATTAACCATTTGTGCAAGAAGCTGCATCACAGGGTGCATGTTAAAGGGGACAGAACGCCCCTATCAAGCTCAGAATTTGATTTAGAGGAAGATCACAGCTACAGGTAGAGATCGAGGACCCCTCCTAGTGAGTCCTTCATCGCGTCCTCACACCTAGATAGGGAGGAAAGACATCATAGGAGAAGAAATAAGAACTCACTCCCTAGGAATATGGGGAATGACACTATGAGTAAAGCTCTGCGTCAAATTTTCAAGTAACCTTTTACACGCAAAATTGATAGGGCCAAACTCCTACACCACTTTGCCTAACCGACCTTCACCATTTATAATGGAAGGACCGATCCCATAGAGCACGTGAGTCACTTTAACCAGAGAATGGCCATTCACTCTAGAAACAAAGCCCTCATGTGCAAAGTATTTCCCTTTAGCCTCGGACCTGTTGTGGACACAACAGATGGAGTTGCCACCTAGTTTTTGCAATGGTCTAGAAACCATATATATAGTGTTCTCTTGAGAAAGGATCATTGATCTTACTACTAAAGATATGTTAGGCGCCCAAGACCGCCCGACCTTAAGGTTGGCCTCCCATCATTGTGTCTTACATCTTAACCTTGATAAAATCGTGTTCAATACTTGTATTCTAAACTCACACATACACACTAGCATACATCTAAGCATACAACATGGCATCATTCATCCCAAAACACATACATATCTATCCATAAAGCATAAGGAACCCAACCACACACATATACAAATCCTAGCATTCATCTAGCATGTGAAAATCCTATCATATCATACATCTAAATCGAGGCAGCAACTCAATCATGGCAGCAAGGTATTATAGCAATCACAAAATTATATAAAGCATGTAATTGGAATTAAAAGACATAAAACAAATATTCAAACAATATACATCATCAAATGCATGTTCATACCAGTGCATGATTTAAAATATGTGAAACAAGCAAACCAAACATAGTAGAAATCCGAATTAGGGTTTTTGGGCAAATGCCTGTGTACGTAGACCTCCCACGCACATAGGATTTGACTTGCATATGCATGCTCATGACATGCATGCGCAACATTGTTAAAAAACCCCAACCCAGAAACACGAAACAAAAAAACATAGCATAAAAAAAGAACATAAATCTAACAACTAAGCATGTTAAAAAAAAAAAAAAAAAAAAAAAAAAAACATAAAGCTAAGCTAAACAAGCATGTATAAACATAAACTAAACAAGAAAAACAGATTAAAATGACAAAAGAAAGACTGAAAAGAAAAGAAAGCTAGAATGAATACCTTAAAGCAAAAAGCTCTTTGACTTGATTTTTTACCCTTCTCCTCAGCAAAATCTATTCACAAACCTATAAGAAAGTGATTAGCAACATTAAACTAAAAGGTTTGGGGCTAGAAAAGGTCCTAATCAAACAAAATTGACTTGAGGGTGTTTTGTGAAAAACTCCCTTTTGATTCACTATTTTCTAGTGAGTCTTGTATTTTTCCTGTGGGATTTTTGTGTGTTTTGAAAATGTACCATGTAAGGCTTTATATAGTGAAAAAAATAGGGTTTGGAACAGCTCCCAAACGATGTGAGATTCATTCCAAACCTCAGCCATTATTGTAGAAAACTTGCCTTTTTTATGTCTCTAAAACCTTAGCTGCATACGCAGGAGTGTGCCTGCGTACGCATGCTTTGGCCACGTACACAGGCTGCTGCCGACGTATGTGGGACGAGGGCCACTTTGGTTATTTTATTTCCAAAAATAGACTTTTGCTCATTTGAAAGGTTATATTTTCCATTTTAATACTCTTCAAGTCAATTTGATATTTGATTGGACTCTAGACTGGCCTTGGGCCTTAGAGTTTAAGCATCATTGGGGAATGGGGGCCTGAGCCGTAGGGAGTAGAAAATGTGGTGTCTACACTTGTTGCTATGAGATGGTTCGACGGGCTGGAAGAAAGTTCATTAAGCTCTTATGAAAAGCTAACTAGAGCTTTTAGGGCCAGATTTGTAACATGTAGTGGAGTTCCTAGGCCTTTGGATTCCCTGCTATCCATGGCAATGAGAGAATATAAGACCTTAAAAACCTACTCTGACAGATATTGGGAAAATTTTAATGAGATAGATGGAGATTTTGAGGATGTGGCCATTAAAACCTTCAAGGTGGGGCTTCCCACGAATCATGACCTGAGAAAGTCATTAACCATAAAGTCCATTAGGAGTATGTGCTAGCTCATGGATTGTATTGATGAGTATAAGCGGGTTAAAGAGGATCGGGTGCAAGGAAGGGTAATGCCAAGATCTTCCCGCCTAAAAAGAGAGATCCTCGGCTTGTCGGGTACGACCATAATCGACCTAGGAGAGGCTTCATCAACCAACCCCTACGAGCTAATGCCCAGGTAGTTAGCTTGGTATTTAAGGAGCCTGTATATCAGATCCTTGAGAGGATAAAGAATGTGCCTTATTTTAAATGGCCCAACATAATGGGAGGAGACCCATCCAAGCGCAATTAAAGTCTCTATTGCCAATACCACCAAGACTAGGGACATACCACCAAGGATAGCAGAACCCTGCATGACCATTTAGAGCAGTTGGTTAAGGCTGGAAAATTGAAGCAATTCATGCACTAACCTTCCGGGCAGGGAAGTTAGGTTGGCCAGGGGTACCAATGAAAAGCTGCCTCACGCCCATCTTTAGGGACCATCAATGTCATCTTTGTAACCCCAAGCAAGGAAGTAGGTCCTTCCTCTAGAATCATGTCCATAGCATCAAGGCGGGAGCTTGAAGAGCAAGTCTGAGAATCCAAGAGGGTCCAAAATAGAAATATGACCAACCTTGGGCTTTTTGGATGAAGATAAAGTTGGGACTTTCCAACCTATAATGATGCCCTAGTAGTAGCCCTTCGCATTGGAGGGTATGACGTGAGATGGTTGTAGATCAAGGAAGTGAGGTTGAGATCATGTACCCTGATTTGTATAAGGGGTTGAACTTGAAGCCGAAGGACCTAAGTAAGTACGATTCACCTTTGCTGGGATTTGACAGAATAATGATAACTTCCAAGGGAATGATTAAGTTGCTCGTGCAAAGGGGATGAAGTGGTTGAGGAGGAATTCATCGTGGTTGATGCTTACTCTCCCTACATAGCCATTTTAGTAAGGCCTTGGCTCCATTTTATGGGGTGGTGTCCTCAACTTTGCATATGAAGGTTAAGTATCCCACCAAAGGATGAGTTGGGGAACTTATGGGAAGCCAGACAATGGCTAGGCAGTGCCTAGTGGCTGCTATTAGGCATTAGTCAGATTATAGGGATTCTCTTGACCTAAAAAAGGTCCTGTATCAACTAACAACCAGGGAGTCTGAGGATCTGCACGGGGTTGAAGAAAGGGGTATGCAGTGTGAAGAGCTGGAGAAAGTGATCATTGGGTCAGATAAGAATAGGTTTTTTAAGGTAGAACCCAATTACCCTTTACTGAAAAAGAAGAGCTATTAAGGTTCTTAAGGGAGAATATAGATGTCTTCGCGTGGAATGCGAATGAGGCGCCTGGAGTAGATCCAAATTTCATATGCCATCACTTGAATGTGAATTTGGCAGTCATGCCTAAAAGGCAACAACCTTGGCGTTCTTTTAAGAAGCATGTCAAGGCAGTGAAAGAAGAGGTGAACAAGCTCAAGCAAGCTGGAGCAATCAAAGAAGCATTTTATCTTAAATGGATGGCCAACATAGTGTTGGTGAAAAAGAAGTCAGGAAAATGGAGGGTTTGTGTGGATTTCACTGATTTGAACAAAGCTTATCCAAAAAACCCTAACCCAGTTCCTTGGATCGACCAGTCGGTAGATGTGACAATCGGTTATCCTCGGATAAGCTTTTTAGATGCCTTTCAAGGCTATCACCAAATACCATTAGCCTTGTTCGACCAAGAAAAAACAACTTTCCTGACCTTTGCTAGGAACTACCATTATCGAGTAATGCCCTTCAGCTTAAAAAAGGCTAGATCAACCTACCAAAGAATGGTGAAGAGGATGTTTGAGTCTCAACTAGGGTAGAATGTCAAGGCATATATTGATGATATGGTTGTAAAGAGCAAGCAGGTTTCCGAGAACTTAAATGACTTGGGAGCGTATTCTCAGTGCTTAGAAAACAAAAGCTACACCTTAACGCTCCCAAGTGTCCCTTTGGTGTCAGTTTTGGCAAGTTCTTAGGATATATGATTACCCATCAGGGAATAAAAGTTAATCCCGATCAAATCAGAGCCATAAATGACCTATATCCACCTCGAAACCTCAAAGAAGTGCAGAACCTGACAGGAATGACTGCCACTTTGAACAGATTTATTTCTCGGTCAGCTGATCGATGTAGGCCCTTCTTCTAGCTCCTCTATAAATGGAGAGACTTTGAATGGACCGAGGAGTGTAGTGTTGCTTTTAAAGAATTGAAGCAGTATTTATCACAACCTCTTCACAACCTCTTATTGTAACACCCCGACCCAATTTTATAGTTAACCAAAGTGTTCAAGTAATTAATTATTATTTTAAGCCACTTACTTTCTAAATTAATATAAGAGTATTTAATAAGCATATTATTTTATAATGTTTTTGGATAAAAATTGTAAAGATTATAAATACTTGAATGGCTAATGATATTATGTATATATATACTAAGTATGTACAAAACTATATTAAGTGGTTAAGTTATTAGATATATATATATATATATATAGTTGTTGGTGTTTAATTAAGTGTTTAAGGTAAGGGTTAATATGCAAAATTATTTTATAGTTTAGGCCTTTATAGAGTATAAGCTTGTGAGGGAGTGGAAAGTAAATTAAAAAAAAAAAAAAAAAAAAAAAAAAAAAAAAAAAAAAAAGGGGAAAAGGAAGGTTACAAAGGGTGAGTCATCAACTCACTTTTTCCTTAGCAAATACGTGTTCCACCAAAATTTAATTTCCCTTGACTTCTTTGGCTGCACCAGCAAGTTCACCTATTCCTTTTTTCTCCCTTATCTTTTCTTTCTCTATTCCTTTTTCTTTGTCTTATTTCTTTGTTCTTTCCTTGCACTTACACGGCAGCACTTCATCTTCTTCCTTGACTTTCTCAAAACAACTAGAACTTCCAAGAACTCCCTCTCCCATACCTACGGTCCAACACCAAAAGAAAGAAAATTCTCTCAATTCTTCCCTTCCTCTCTCACCGAAACCATATTCCTCACTCTAGGGAAGAAATTAAAAGATTAGCTTTAAGATTTCAGCTTCAAAGTTGTGGGTAAGCAAATAAAATCTTATCATATTTTGGGTATTTTGATAGTATATCTATTTTGTTTAGTTTTCTTCTTTATTCTCTAATATGCTGGTTAATAGTTGATATTTGTGGTTTGTAAAATTTGGAAACTTGTAAGTCTATATATATATATATATATGCTGTTTTAAGAAGCTTTGAAACTATGTTGGTGAATTGTTGAAGGTAGCTTAGGGTTTTTACCAATTAAGGATTGTGTATGATTGAGGAAATGAGAAAAGTTAGGATGAGTACTACTGATATTACTGCTGGGATTTTGTTGTATTTAATTTTGCTCTAAATGGTTAAATGACTATATATAAGTGTTTTCTAACATTTTTAATGAGTGTATAAAAATCTCAATATGAAAATATCATTGTTTGATAATTGTTTGTGAATTTACAAGAAAATGTTGCAAAGCTGTCACTGTGACAGATTCTGTGTTCATGCATGATAAATTATGTATTAAATTGTATATAGTGAATTTGGATGCTAGGGTTATTTTCTATGAAAGATAAGACACATACGGTTGTTATGGAAGTAGTCTCACAGCATTTGGATCAATATAAAAATAATGGTTTAATTTCTAATTTGCAAGAAATTCTGCCAAGGCAGATTTGAGTATGCTGTCTTCTGTGATTTTTAGTAAATCATAGGTTTATTCTTTGACTCCGAAATTTTTATGGTTTATACTAGACATACAGGGGAGTAGTTATGTAAAATTTCATGACAATTGGAAATGTTTGGATAGCCCGTTTGTATTTTACAAATGGAGCATATTCTACTGAAATGAGCAGTGAACAACATATGCTACACCTGATGTCGCGGAACCCTGAAGAGAAGCACACATGATGCTCTCTTGATGAAACAGAAACTAAACTGTTAGTTTATGGTAGTAAACCTCGAATCCACGAGGGGTTTCCCTGAATCCACAAGGAGATAAAACTGGAATCTACCATAAAAGAAAATTTGAAAAAAGTCTGTGTTTATTGATAATAGTCTGTTTTGCCTTTGACGGCTACAAAACATATAAATACTGAGCAAAAAACGTTTAAAACCCTAATTCGCACTAATTAAGCGATTAGGTGACAAAATTACTGAATTTTACTAAAAATGGCAAAATTGAGTTAAACATAGAATTATAAACTACTGACCTTAAGGATCGTCCCAAAACAGACGGGACCTTATTCTAACTTTTAAACTAAAAGTTATTAAGGAAAAACAAATTTTACTATAAATAGCAAAAACACTGTTTTCGGGGCCTTAATGTAGGAATTTGCCTAAAATTTGGCGACGTTCATGGCCTATGAATCTGGATCAGAACGCCATTTTCCTTCAACCTACCAAATTTCATGCATTTCCGACACTGTTACCTCTGATGGCCCCTACTGGCACCCCCCTTTTGATCTTGCGTTGTGACTTCCTGCGCCCTTGCTGCTCTAGGAAGGCATGTGCTGTCTGTTCTACATCAACACCTGACTTTGTGGATTTAATTCTCAAGTTAGGGTGAATGTTTTAAGCTATAATTTAATATGCTCATCCTTTGGTATGTTAGAATCATATATAAATTTTATGAATTGGTTTCTCTGTGATTTAGTATATCATGTTGTCCGATGAATGTATTTTGTATTTGTGGGAACCTCTTTGAGGTGGGATAGGATTTCCTTGATTATAAGAGATAGGTTTTGAGGTGAATGTGTAAGTTTATGATAAAGAAATTATGGATAGTAATAAGCTTTGATTTTGGTTTAGGTGTTACCAGTCGTCAGGTCTAAGCTCCTTTGACTTTAGGCTCTTGGTTCCTCTGCTTTCAGATAAGGGATAAGTTATATGGGCATTTGGTAAGTCATGAGGTTATTTTAAAGTATATTATACATTAAAAGGTTTTTTTTATTAGAGATATGGCATGTAAGCATTATCAGACAAAGATATGTTCATGAAATTACGAAAACCTTATGTATATGATTTAAGCATATTAATGCTATTACTAACTCCACGAACATGACGATTAAAGAAAACAATAGAAATGCTATTATTGTAAAATGTACTGCAAACTATGATTTTCAAAGATGAATAAGTATGAAATGTTTTCGGGTTATGTCCTCTGGTGATCTGAACTCGGCCAGTAGGGGTTAATTACTGGCTTTCCATGAAAAAATGTTATCTGTTTGGCCATTTAAAGTTGAGAAAATGGGGTTGCCTGTAACTCTAATCTGAATAAGGCCTTCTCCCTAATGTGTACAGACGGCGGGGAGGAACAAAACCTGGAGGGGATGTGCCATCAGGCCTCCTAAAGGGGACAATATCATACACACAAAGGCACCCAAATGTGATGAGGCCTTCTCTGCACAGACTTATCAAATATGGACTAACCAATAAGTTATTTATGAACAACTATATTATGTTATAAATCATGAGAGAATTATTTTGTTAAATGAATTCTGAAAAGTAAAAGCTCTCATGAAAAGAAGAAGTTTTTGATGAAAAGAAAGCTGTTCGTTAAAGGTAAAAGTTTTTGAAGTTCTATTGTGCTATAAAGATAAAACTTCTGATGAAAGTACAAGTTTATGTTAAGAAATTATTAGATATCTGTTTTTCTTTATGTAACGTTAAGTTTTACGATTATGAAAGTTATAATATTTTATGAGAAGAAGCTTATGAAGGAAAGTTTTATTATTCTGTAAGATGCTTCCAGTTTAAGACAAAGTTACCGATTATCTGATTTTAAGTTAAAATGATTATTTTGTAATGAAAATATATATATGGTGACTTTGTAAGAAATGAAAGAAATTCAATCCGAAAGGTTTTGATAATATTATTTTGATAAGAAAAAGGAGAACAATTATTTTCCTATGAGGAGCGTATAAGTTATTATTATAAATAGTATAAAATACTATGCATGAAAAGATGTTCTCCTATTTGAATATTTATAAAATGAATTGAATTGATTTACATGCATCCTTATTAAATTCTCATATATCTTACCTTTACTGGGCTTCGCAGCTCATCTTATTATTTTTCAATCAACAAGTTTTTATTTTGGAGTAGAGAGAGTCTTAGTCGAGTTTTGGAAGGAGCTAGTTTTAGTTTTATATGTATAGATCCTAAATTAGCAATTTGATGTTTAGCTTTGTAGTATTGTGTATTTTAGGATCTAAGGAAATTGTGTGCCTCAAAGCATTAAGATATCTATTATGTGGAATTTAGAATTTGAGTAATTGGTGGATTATATTATTCTTTGAGTACAGTGTAGATGCTCTGAATGTCAAGTGAAAAGTTATATTATTTAAGTAAATAAACAAGGATTTAAATAAAGAGGGAAGCTTTTGTAAAAGCTTTTGTGAAAGTTTTGTAAAAGTTAAGTTAGGTCTTGTTAATATTAGGTTTAAACTTGATATTAGCATGCCGGTCATGGTCACAAATTCGAGTATCGGGTTTGGGGCGTGACACTTATCCTGTCCATGCCTGAGAAGGAACAGGTTTTGTACGCTTATATAGCGGTTACTGACCATGCAGTGAGTCTAGTCCTTGTTAGAACGGATTTTGGGGTGCAAAAGTCTGCCTATTACATTAGTAAATCTCTCTAAGAGGTAGAAACTTGGTATTTCCCCTTAAGAAGGCAATTTTGGCTGTCATACATGCCACAAGGAAGCTTTTCCATTACTTCCAGCCTCACACTATCGTGGTCCTCACCCAGCTTCCCCTATAAGCACTACTATGGGGATCAGACTATACAAGGAGAATAGCCAAATGAGGAGCAATGTTGGGAGCATTTGACATTAAATACTTGCCCCGTACAGTCGTAAAAGGGGCAGGTATTGGCAAATTTGGTTGCTGAGTTCACCAAGGGTGCTGAGGAGACTAGGGCTAAGGAGAGCAAGATACCAGGTGCTGAAGTTTTGTTGATCTCCACTCCCCACCTTCCATTGTGGGAGCTTTATGTGGATGGGGCAACTAATTAAAAGGGGTCTGGTATTGGGATCGTTCTAGTGACCCTTGAGAAGATAGCCATGGAGAAAATTTTAAGATTAGGTTTTCGAGCCACTAATAACGAGGCAGAGTATGAAACCCTACTGGCCGGAATGACAATGATAAAAAGACTTGGAGGCAAGGCTATAAAGGTTTTCTCAGATTTGAGACTAGTAGTAAGGCAAATCAAAGGTGAATTTGAGGCTAGAGACCAACAGATGCAAGGGTATCATGGCAAAATTATGCAAATGCAATCTAGTTTTGAAGTTTTCTCTATAAAACAAGTCCCTAGAAGTAAGAACTCTCATACCGATTCATTAGCCACTTTGGCCAACTCTTTGGGACAAGGTCTCCCTTGAGTCATAGTTGTTGAAGATTTAGAGACACCTAGTTATCATGATCGAGCCATGGTTGGGATAAACAACATACAAGTTGGTTTGAGTTAGATAGACTCGATGGTCACGTTCTTAAAGGATGGAACATTTCCTGAGGACAGAATCAAGGTTGAGAAGATCCGAAGAAAGGCATATGGTATTGGCTCTCTGAGGAGTAGAAGTTATACAAACGCTAATTTTTTGGGCTGTATCTACTCTGTATCCATCCGGAGGCAGTGAAAGCATTGTTGGAAGAGCTCCTTGAGGGAATTTGCAGTAGTCACATAGGAGGAAGATCCTTGACACATAGAGCTCTCATCCAAGGGTACTAGTGACCCAATATGGAAAAAGCTGCGCAAGATTATGTCACACAGAGCTCTCACCCAAGCTTTCCAACCCTTGGCCGTTTGCACAGTGGGGCTTAGACATAGTTGGGCCATTCTCGAGGGCAACAAGAAATCGAAGATGGCTCATCGTCGGAACTAACTACTTCACAAAATAGGTTGAGATCGAGCCCTTCTCCAACATCAGGGATCTGGATGCAAAGAGGTTCATCTAGAAAACATTGTCACTAGGTTTGGAGTCTCCCATACGCTGATCTCGAACAACAGACTTTACTTTGATAGTAAAACATTTAGGAAGTATTACTGCGAATTGGGCATTAGGAACGGATACTCCACCTCGGCCTATCCACGAAGGAATGGGCAGGCTGAAACTATCAACAAAGTTGTGCGGCACCCGAAGTGTTGGGCCTACTCAACCCCAAGTCTCCGTCCCAAAACACGCGGTCTTTGGGCCCAATCCTCATTGCGCCCCAAGGCCCAACCCTTGCTATCACAGCTCGGGAGTGCCGAGCTTCATTAGTAAGTTATGATCGGCATAATTTTTACCGAGCACTTTTATTGAACGGCACTTCAACTTTGTTCGGCTCAAAGAGGGCCCTCCAAACGCCAGCACCTCGCTCTGACCTGATGTGGGCACCAAGTCCCAAAGCCACCCAGACCTAGACTCCCACTTACCACCCCCCTAATTGGACCTTCCGTAGCACTCAACGCGCCCTGACTCTGCCGAGCTGCCAACGAATGTGGGCACCAAGTCCCAAAGCCACCCATACCTAACCTCCCATTTAGAGAAAATCCTACTGGACCCTCTGTTGCACAAACATGAGAAGCATTAATGACCCTCGCCTGAGCTGAGCACTATAAATAAGAGGGAAGGAGAAGAAAGAAGGGGTTGGTCAGAAAAAGGGGAGAAAAAGAGAGTCCGGAGAGCAGTTGGGAGGAAAGATTGTGTCGCCAAGAAGGAGAAAGGTGATCTCAGTGAGTCCTTGGTTGTAGGATCACCCATAGTAGGAAATTCAGCCTTACAAACAAATTAGTTGTGAGCCCAAGTGGGGCTGAGCCCATTGGCCTCATTTGCGACCCGCACAATTGGCGCCGTCTGTGGGAAATTCCTACGCTGCTGTGGTTCAGCTGAGGCTCGCACGTGAGATAGATGTCCGGAACAGGTTCGGGGAATGACGCCGAAAGCGGCTCCGTCGGATCCTCTCGGGGGTCGACTTGGCGAGAACGAAGGCAGAAATGGCACGAAGACAGGCATCAGGAGAGAGCAGAAGGAAGTTCCGGATTTGGAGAGGGCTCGTACCAGACGCAACGGGCGGAATCCGGTGCGTCGGGGCGAAGGCGGTTTGATGAAAGGGACGAGGAGCTTGAGCGTTTGCGAAGGATGGTGAGAGATTTAGAGTTGGAGGCAGAAGATAGGCGCCAGAGAATGAATCAGGATAACCGAGCAAGAAGACCGGGGGCCGGGGGGGAGCGACAAGGAGCAGGATCTGAACTATTCGGTTACCGTCGCCAGCGAGAACGCTCGGCTTCGCGAGACTCTCGGTCACACAGGGGTCAGCGGCGAGAGCGCTCACGCTCACGAGAGTATACAGATCGGGGTTCGGATTCCCCGGAGGAAAAGCGGAACCACAACGCGGCCATGGACGCAATGAGCCGTGCGTTGCGCCAGGCTGCTCGGTCACCGTTCTCAGCAGAAATCGAACACGCCCCAATGCCGGACAGATTCACACGCCCCCCGTTCAACTCCTATGACGGGAAGACCGATCCGGTTGAACATGTCAGCCACTATATCCAAATGATGTCGTTACATGCCCGGAATGATGCGTTGATGTGCAAGGTGTTCCCCTCAAGCCTGGGCCCTACCGCGCTAAGGTGGTTCAACGGTCTGAAGAAAGGCTCCATCCGCGGCTTCGCCGAGTTAATACAGGAGTTCGGAGTCAGATTCGTTACTTGTAGCCGTGTACCACAGCCGGTGGATGCACTACTGTCGATGAAGATGAGGGTGGGAGAAACCCTTCGCAACTACGCCAGTCGGTATTGGGAGCTCTACAACGAGATCGGTGGAGGGAATGACAAAATTGCTGCAAGCACTTTCAGGATGGGGTTGCCCGAGGATTCAGGCCTAAGGGAATCGCTGACTAAGAAACCTCCCGAGGATATGAGGCAGCTAATGAGGCGCATAGAAGAGTATAAACGGCTAGAGGATGACCGGCTGCAAAACAAGGGTAAGGCACCAATGATAAATCATCCCCGGCAGAGCAATTTCCCCCCAAGGATACGAGGGAACATGAGGATGCAGGGATCAGAGGCGTTGGCAGGGGAAGTAAATATGGCGTTCAAGGAGCCGGTGCATAAGATTCTAGACAAGATTAAGCATCAACCCTACTTTAAGTGGCCGAACAGGATGGGTGGTGACCCAACGAGAAGGAACCAGAACTTGTACTGCACCTACCATAAAGATAAAGGGCACACCACCGAGCAGTGCCGAGTATTGAAAGATCATCTTCGGCAGCTGGCCGGGGCCGGATATCTAAAGGAGTTTGTGACGGATGCAGGGGACCGAGGGGCAGGCCAAGGCGCTCCACATAGGGGCAACCCACTCCCACCTCCCCTCGGAATAATTGAAGTCATCCACGCCCCTACTAAGAATTGCTCCACGGCGGGGGGGAAAGGGGTGTGGACGCTAACCGCGGCGGCCGAAGGTCAAGACGGACCGTCTCATGGGAAGAGGATGAAACCCACCAAAGAGCCGATCGCCTTCGATGACTGCGATTTGGAGGGAACGGTCCAACCGCACGATGACGCGCTAGTGGTCAGTGCCCGTATAGGCGGTTTCCTGGTAAAAAGAGTGATGATAGATCAGGGAAGCGGGGCGGAGGTGATGTACCCAGACCTTTACCGAGGACTCGGATTGAGCAGTGCAGACCTATCCGAATATGGCACACCATTGGTCGGTTTTGACGGCAAGACAGTGATCCCTGAGGGGCAGATCTCTTTACCTGTAAATATGGAAGGAAAGGAGGTGGTGGTGACCTTCATAGTCGTGGCTTCTTACTCCCCGTATACCGCGATATTGGGAAGACCGTGGATCCATGGAATGGGGGCTGTGCCGTCCACCTTGCACGTGAGAATAAAGTTCCCATCCGAGCATGGTGTGATTGTGGTGAAGGGGAGCCAGCAAACAGCAAGACAATGTTTGGTCGCCCTAGTTAACTGGAGGAAGGAGTCACTCAAACGGGGAAAGAGTACCGAAGAAAAAGAGGCGCAACCGCGTATCCCGTTATAGCAGCTACAGAGCCCCCAAGGTGAGAAGGGGGACAGGCGCGCCGAAGAAATGATGAAGGTACGGATACTCCCGGATTCTGATAGGTGTTTTTACGTAGGGGAAAGTATGGCTGTTGGAGACAGGGTAAAAATGTTGTTACTACTATTACGGAACGTGGACGTATTTGCTTGGAGCCCGTACGAGGTGCCCGGAGTAGATTCCGAATTCATCGTCCATAAACTCAACGTTGATTCCTCGTATCCGCCTAAGAAACAGAGGCCGAGGAGATCGTCCAAGGAGCATACCGAGGCCGTGAAGGAAGAAGTTCAGAGGCTGAAGGAGTCGGGAGCAATAAAGGAAACTTATTTCCCCGAGTGGCTGGCAAACACCGTCGTAGTGAAGAAGAAGAGTGGCAAGTGGAGGGTTTGCGTGGATTTTACGGACCTGAACCGAGCATGCCCAAAGGACCCGTTCCCCGTCCCTAAAATTGACCAGTTGGTTGACGCCACGTATGGCCATCCGAGGATGAGTTTCCTTGACGCCTTTCAGGGGTATCACCAGATAGCTCTGGCAGCCGAGGACCAGGAAAAAACGGCGTTCATATCCCCGGAGGCCAATTATCACTACACGGTGATGCCGTTTGGCTTGAAGAACGCCGGGGCAACTTACCAGCGGATGATGACGAGAATGTTCCGCGATAAAATAGGTTGTACGGTCGAGGTCTACATCGACGATATGGTGGTAAAAAGTAAGTTGGAGGAACAACACACGGGCGATCTCCAGGAAGTGTTCGAAACACTAAGGCGACACAAGCTGCGCCTTAACGCCGAGAAGTGCGCGTTCGGAGTGGGGGCTGGAAAATTTCTAGGATACCTGATCACGAGCCGGGGAATAGAGGTCAATCCCGATCAAATCGAAGCAATAAAGAGACTGAAACCACCGAGCAATCCAAAGGAGGTACAGGTTTTAACCGGGATGCTGGCCGCACTTAACCGGTTCGTCTCCAAGTTTGCGGATCGCTGCCGCCCATTTTATCAGCTTTTGAAGAAGTGGACGGGGTTTTTATGGAGCGAAGAATGCGACAAGGCCTTTCGGGACTTGAAAGAGTACTTGGCCAGGGCACCCATGCTGGCCGCGCCCGAGCCGGGCGAAGATTTATTCATGTACTTGGCCGTCTCCGATCATGCTGTGAGTGCCGTGCTGTTGAAGGATGGGGGGATCCAGCAACCCGTGTACTATATCAGCAAGACCCTGGTCGATGCTGAGAAGAGGTATTTGCCTCTGGAGAAGTTGGTTTTGGCCCTGATCCATGCCACAAGAAAGCTGCCGCACTACTTCCAAGCTCATACTGTCTATGTGTTAACCGAGTATCCTTTACAAGCACTTTTGAGAAGATCTGACTTCACAGGACGCATAGCCAAGTGGGGAACAAGGCTAGGGTCATTTGACATACGGTACCGACCACGACATGCGGTGAAAGGGCAGGTCCTGGCCGACTTTGTCGCTGAATTCTCACCCCGAAATGGTGGAGAAATGATCTGCCAAGTAGAAGTTCGCCCGTGGAAGGTCTTCGTGGACGGAGCCTCGAGTTCCCAGGGAGCCGGTGCCGGTATAGTCATATTCTCTCCCGAAGGGTTACGGCTGGAGCACTCTTTTAGACTGGGGTTTAAAGCCTCCAACAATGAGGCCGAATATGAGGCCCTGATCGCCGGACTAAGAGCCGCATTGAAGCTTGGTGCCCGGAGCGTAGAAATACATTCAGATTCCCGCCTGGTTGTTAGTCAAATCCAAGGGAGTTTTGAAGCTAGGGATCCTCGGATGAAGGCGTACTTGTGCACGACAAAGATGATCATAAGCAAATTTGTCTCGGTAAAAGTGTCCCAAGTAGGACGGGCGCAAAACAGGCACGCTGACTCCTTAGCCACGCTGGCGTCATCAAGCATCGAAAACGTACCTCGGTTGATCAGGGTGGAGCTCGTTGCCGAGCCGAGCATCCAGGTCCCCGATGAGGTTGGGATTAGGTTGCATAACGTCGACACGGTGCCACCGCCCGCGCCGTGCTGGATTGATCCCATCATAGCTTTCTTGTCCAAGGATGTAGTCCCGGAAGATGAGAAGGAGGCCAGTAGGATACGCAGGACGGCACCCCGTTTTTGGTTGTCGGCAGACGGCAGGTTGTACCGAAGATCTTTCGGAGGCCCATACCTGCTGTGCTTGCCCCCCGAGAGAGTTCCCGAGATATTGGCCGAACTTCACGATGGGATATGCGGAAGCCACGTGGGTGGGCGTTCCCTGGCACATCGGGCGATGACCCAGGGGTTTTGGTGGCCTAAGATGCAGAGGGACGCCGCCGACTATGCACTAAGATGTGATCAATGCCAAAAGCATGCCCCTTTGATCCACCAACCCGCCGGTCAACTAAATCCGATCAGCCGCCCCTGGCCGTTTGCACAATGGGGGCTGGATATCCTCGGTCCGTTTCCGCGAGCTACGGGGAACCGCCGGTTCGTAATTGTAGCCGTCGATTACTTCACCAAATGGGCGGAGGCCGAGGCCCTCGCAAATATCCGGGACACGGATGTGAAGAAATTCGTCTGGAAGAATATAGTGACCAGATTTGGGGTGCCGGAGTCGTTAATATCAGATAACGGGCTACAGTTCGACAGCAGAGCTTTCCGCACTTTCTGCAATGACCTCGGCATAAAAAACAAGTATTCTACCCCGGCGTACCCTCAGAGTAATGGATTGGCAGAAGCTACGAACAAGGTAATACTGAACGGATTAAAGAAAAGGCTAGACGGCGCAAAGGGCGGCTGGGCCGAAGAGCTGCCGAACGTACTCTGGGCATACCGGACTACGCCCAGGAGATCCACGGGGGAAAGCCCTTTTTCCCTGACTTACGGATCGGAGGCCGTCATACCAACCGAGGTAAAATTGTGCAGCGCACGGGTCGCGGGGTTCGACCCCGAGCAAAACGATGAAATGATGATCGGGCTTCTGGATAGCTTGGAGGAACGCCGTGAAAAGGCCACCGTGCGACTCGCAGAGTATCAACAAAAGCTCGCCGCAAGGTACAACCGAGGCGTAAGACTCAGGGGATTCAGCGCGGGAGATATGGTCCTGAGAAGGGCTGTGGGAAGTATGCGGGATACAAACTCGGGGAAGCTGGCTCAGACTTGGGAAGGGCCTTACAGGGTCACAGCAGTTGCAGGTGCAGGAGCGTATTATCTGGAGGACCTGGAAGAGAGACCTTTGCCGCGGCCGTGGAACGTTCACAATCTCAAGAAGTTCTATCACTGACCGGAATGTAAAACGAAATGGGGGCATGCAGTCGTAGCGTCGTTGTTGTACAAAGGCTAATGAAAATAGCGGTTCATCCTGATTGCTGATACTCTTTTTTTTTTTTCTCTACGAAACTGTGGAAACCTTACTAATTTAAATTTAATTCAAGGACAGAAGCCTGTCTCTCGGCTCGATCCCTATCGCCGAGCAGGTGTAAACCTTACTAATTTTATTTCAAGGACAGAAGCCTGTCTCTCGACTCGATCACTATCGCCGAGCAGGTGTAAACCTTACTAATTTTAATTCAAGGACAGAAGCCTGTCTCTCGGCTCGATCCCTATCGCCGAGCAGGTGTAAACCTTACTAATTTTATTTCAAGGACAGAAGCCTGTCTCTCGACTCGATCACTATCGCCGAGCAGGTGTAAACCTTACTAATTTTAATTCAAGGACAGAAGCCTGTCTCTCGGCTCGATCCCTATCGCCGAGCAGGTGTAAACCTTACTAATTTTATTTCAAGGACAGAAGCCTGTCTCTCGACTCGATCACTATCGCCGAGCAGGTGTAAACCTTACTAATTTTAATTCAAGGACAGAAGCCTGTCTCTCGGCTCGATCCCTATCGCCGAGCAGGTGTAAACCTTACTAATTTTATTTCAAGGACAGAAGCCTGTCTCTCGACTCGATCACTATCGCCGAGCAGGTGTAAACCTTACTAATTTTAATTCAAGGACAGAAGCCTGTCTCTCGGCTCGATCCCTATCGCCGAGCAGGTGTAAACCTTACTAATTTTATTTCAAGGACAGAAGCCTGTCTCTCGACTCGATCACTATCGCCGAGCAGGTGTAAACCTTACTAATTTTAATTCAAGGACAGAAGCCTGTCTCTCGGCTCGATCCCTATCGCCGAGCAGGTGTAAACCTTACTAATTTTATTTCAAGGACAGAAGCCTGTCTCTCGACTCGATCACTATCGCCGAGCAGGTGTAAACCTTACTAATTTTAATTCAAGGACAGAAGCCTGTCTCTCGGCTCGATCCCTATCGCCGAGCAGGTGTAAACCTTACTAATTTTATTTCAAGGACAGAAGCCTGTCTCTCGACTCGATCACTATCGCCGAGCAGGTGTAAACCTTACTAATTTTAATTCAAGGACAGAAGCCTGTCTCTCGGCTCGATCCCTATCGCCGAGCAGGTGTAAACCTTACTAATTTTATTTCAAGGACAGAAGCCTGTCTCTCGACTCGATCACTATCGCCGAGCAGGTGTAAACCTTACTAATTTTACTTCAAGGACAGAAGCCTGTCTCTCGGCTCGATCCCTATCGCCGAGCAGGTGTAAACCTTACTAATTTTATTTCAAGGACAGAAGCCTGTCTCTCGACTCGATCACTATCGCCGAGCAGGTGTAAACCTTACTAATTTTACTTCAAGGACAGAAGCCTGTCTCTCGGCTCGATCCCTATCGCCGAGCAGGTGTAAACCTTACTAATTTTATTTCAAGGACAGAAGCCTGTCTCTCGACTCGATCACTATCGCCGAGCAGGTGTAAACCTTACTAATTTTACTTCAAGGACAGAAGCCTGTCTCTCGGCTCGATCCCTATCGCCGAGCAGGTGTAAACCTTACTAATTTTATTTCAAGGACAGAAGCCTGTCTCTCGACTCGATCACTATCGCCGAGCAGGTGTAAACCTTACTAATTTTACTTCAAGGACAGAAGCCTGTCTCTCGGCTCGATCCCTATCGCCGAGCAGGTGTAAACCTTACTAATTTTATTTCAAGGACAGAAGCCTGTCTCTCGACTCGATCACTATCGCCGAGCAGGTGTAAACCTTACTAATTTTACTTCAAGGACAGAAGCCTGTCTCTCGGCTCGATCCCTATCGCCGAGCAGGTGTAAACCTTACTAATTTTATTTCAAGGACAGAAGCCTGTCTCTCGACTCGATCACTATCGCCGAGCAGGTGTAAACCTTACTAATTTTACTTCAAGGACAGAAGCCTGTCTCTCGGCTCGATCCCTATCGCCGAGCAGGTGTAAACCTTACTAATTTTATTTCAAGGACAGAAGCCTGTCTCTCGACTCGATCACTATCGCCGAGCAGGTGTAAACCTTACTAATTTTACTTCAAGGACAGAAGCCTGTCTCTCGGCTCGATCCCTATCGCCGAGCAGGTGTAAACCTTACTAATTTTATTTCAAGGACAGAAGCCTGTCTCTCGACTCGATCACTATCGCCGAGCAGGTGTAAACCTTACTAATTTTACTTCAAGGACAGAAGCCTGTCTCTCGGCTCGATCCCTATCGCCGAGCAGGTGTAAACCTTACTAATTTTATTTCAAGGACAGAAGCCTGTCTCTCGACTCGATCACTATCGCCGAGCAGGTGTAAACCTTACTAATTTTACTTCAAGGACAGAAGCCTGTCTCTCGGCTCGATCCCTATCGCCGAGCAGGTGTAAACCTTACTAATTTTATTTCAAGGACAGAAGCCTGTCTCTCGACTCGATCACTATCGCCGAGCAGGTGTAAACCTTACTAATTTTACTTCAAGGACAGAAGCCTGTCTCTCGGCTCGATCCCTATCGCCGAGCAGGTGTAAACCTTACTAATTTTATTTCAAGGACAGAAGCCTGTCTCTCGACTCGATCACTATC
The DNA here is from genome assembly GCF_002906115.3 of Quercus suber. NCBI lineage: Eukaryota > Viridiplantae > Streptophyta > Magnoliopsida > Fagales > Fagaceae > Quercus > Quercus suber. The sequence goes on from NW_027070171.1 coordinate 312,898, forward strand.
GCCGAGCAGGTGTAAACCTTACTAATTTTACTTCAAGGACAGAAGCCTGTCTCTCGGCTCGATCCCTATCGCCGAGCAGGTGTAAACCTTACTAATTTTATTTCAAGGACAGAAGCCTGTCTCTCGACTCGATCACTATCGCCGAGCAGGTGTAAACCTTACTAATTTTACTTCAAGGACAGAAGCCTGTCTCTCGGCTCGATCCCTATCGCCGAGCAGGTGTAAACCTTACTAATTTTATTTCAAGGACAGAAGCCTGTCTCTCGACTCGATCACTATCGCCGAGCAGGTGTAAACCTTACTAATTTTACTTCAAGGACAGAAGCCTGTCTCTCGGCTCGATCCCTATCGCCGAGCAGGTGTAAACCTTACTAATTTTATTTCAAGGACAGAAGCCTGTCTCTCGACTCGATCACTATCGCCGAGCAGGTGTAAACCTTACTAATTTTACTTCAAGGACAGAAGCCTGTCTCTCGGCTCGATCCCTATCGCCGAGCAGGTGTAAACCTTACTAATTTTATTTCAAGGACAGAAGCCTGTCTCTCGACTCGATCACTATCGCCGAGCAGGTGTAAACCTTACTAATTTTACTTCAAGGACAGAAGCCTGTCTCTCGGCTCGATCCCTATCGCCGAGCAGGTGTAAACCTTACTAATTTTATTTCAAGGACAGAAGCCTGTCTCTCGACTCGATCACTATCGCCGAGCAGGTGTAAACCTTACTAATTTTACTTCAAGGACAGAAGCCTGTCTCTCGGCTCGATCCCTATCGCCGAGCAGGTGTAAACCTTACTAATTTTATTTCAAGGACAGAAGCCTGTCTCTCGACTCGATCACTATCGCCGAGCAGGTGTAAACCTTACTAATTTTACTTCAAGGACAGAAGCCTGTCTCTCGGCTCGATCCCTATCGCCGAGCAGGTGTAAACCTTACTAATTTTATTTTATGGACAGAAGCCTGTCTCTCGGCTAGGTCCCTGTCGCCGATCAGGTGTAAACCTTACAATTTTTATTTTAAGGAAAGAGGCTTGTCTCTCGGCTCGATCCCTATCGCCGAGCTGGTGTAAACCTTACTAATTTTATTTTATGGACAGAAGCCTGTCTCTCGGCTAGGTCCCTGTCGCCGATCAGGTGTAAACCTTACAATTTTTATTTTAAGGAAAGAGGCTTGTCTCTCGGCTCGATCCCTATCGCCGAGCTGGTGTAAACCTTACTAATTTTATTTTATGGACAGAAGCCTGTCTCTCGGCTAGGTCCCTGTCGCCGATCAGGTGTAAACCTTACAATTTTTATTTTAAGGAAAGAGGCCTGTCTCGCGGTCGACCCCTATCGCCGAGCAGGTAAACCTTACAAATTTTATATCTCGGCTAGTTCCCTATTTCTCAGCCTAACCAATATCACCGAGTATGTGTGGACCTAATTAATTTTATCCTAAAGGCAGGAGCATATTTCCCGGCTCGATCCATATCGCCGAGCAGGCATAAACTTTATCGTTTCTATTAAACCGGTAAACAGGCCGAGTCCCCGCCTTATGACGAAACAGGACTTGGCCCACCAACAAGCATCATGCAAACACGGAACGAAACCATAGATAAACGGCAAAAATCAATTGCAAACATTAAGGAAATAATTGTCTCGGCCACAAAACGAAGCGACCATTTGAGTTTTCAACACCAATAAAATTAAAACTGTTTAATCACCACAGCCCGGTGATATAAGCAAACTTGAACGGAAAAGTAAACAAGAAAAAGGAGAATCTCTTGATACGGAAAAAGCAAGGTTTGAAGATCACGACGTAGAGGTTGCAGGGCGTTCTCGGGCCTCGGGCTCGGATGGTGGCTGCCGGGCGGAGTCATGAGCCTGAATCTGGCCGAGATGATCTCCAAGGAAAGGATGGCTACCCACTTCTGGCTCCTCCATCCCCACATGGGAATCAATCTGTTCCACCAGTTCCCTTAGACTCGTCGTCTCTTCCTCGTCAGCACGTCCGGCGGCGGTTGTCGGCTCCTGCGGGGGGACTGGAAATGGAATTCGACCGGGGTTCCTCAAGGGTGAATCCTCGGGGACTCCCAAAGCCTGCAGGGCGGCCAGCCAACCCTCTTCAAAGCCCAGCCGCCGTGCCTCATTGATAACCGGCTCTGCTGAGTTCTCCGCGTCCGCGAACCCCTCATGGTACCATTTATTCTCGCTCTGCTCCAGAGCCGCCCTCAAATCGCCCAGCTCCTCGGACCGCTCGGTGAGCTTACTCTCAGCCTGTCCCAGTTTGAGCTCGGTCTCCCCCAGCTGAACCTCCAGTTCTTTAAATCTCTGCTCCAAGGACAGCCTCGCCTTTTCCGCAGCAGCAGCCTTCTTCTCGGACGTCGCGGCAGCCACCGTCTTCTCTTTCGCGGTCGACTCGGCCACCTCCTTCAGGGCCCTCTCCCGTCCAGCATCTTCCGTCAGGTCTGTGACGCGACGGTCAAGGACGTAGGCCAGCTGTGCGGCCTGGCAAGACACATGTACGGAAGTTAAAAAAAAAAAAAAAATATATATATATATATAATAAAAAAAAAAACAAGAAAAAAAGGAAAGGGGGAAGTCTCAATTTTACCGCGATAGTGTGCCACTGCAGCCGTCTCCCCATCGATTCGTCAGTGCCGTCCTCTAAGGCACTCATGTCCTCGGGCAGGAGGAGCCCCCGAGCCAAGGTTTGGGCAACATGACCGCCGGCCCCTTTCCCCCAGATATGTACACGGGCATCTGAGGGGAGAGGTTTGCCGTCCATCATGAAGGAGGGCTGCCACGCAGGCACGGCGCGGGAAGAAGACGCCACATTCAACCCCGTCTGGGTCGCAGGTTCGCGAATCACGATACCGCTGGAGGGGCGAGGGGGCGTTCTTGACCGCGCATGAGTTGGGTCGGCTGGCGTTTGATCGGTGGTGCGCGGCCTTTTCCTTTGCCGTGCGGGAGCTACCGGGGGAGGCGGGCTAGGCTGGGTACGGCCTTGATTGTGTTCCTGCTGCTGCTGATTCCCGGCAGACCGGGCTCCGGGGATGAAGCGGGAGATCGACATCGTCTTTCGAGTCACCATAGCTTCGCCCGGTGATTCACCAACTACTTCTGTATTTGCGGGTGAGGGTGCCTGGTCAACTTGGACCTCTTGCCGGGCGGGGGCTTCTTGCTGTATTTGCTCGTGTGCGCGTTCTCTTCTTGCCCGGGACACACGTTCGGCTGATTCGTCCCTCACAGGTGGAATCTCGTCAGAACAAATGTGCCGGGGACCGAGTTCGCGTGCCTCGCCTGCCGTGAACTTGGGGGGAAGGAAGTTCGCGTGCCGAACGTCTATGTAGGAGAGGAGGGGGCTATCAACTAGCAGAGACTGACTAAAATTCTGCCAGGTGGTGTACACGGGGTCGACTCCGAGTATGAGGTGAGAGGCCCGGAGCTGCCCGTCCGCGTGAACAAATATCTCGGATCTGAGTACAAAGTTCAGATCCCGTACGTGCACGACTCTTATGTCCGGCGCGAACACCCTACCGTCTGAAATAGCCAATAGAAACAAAAATCAGAATACGCAAAGTACACGCGCATGTGAATCCGAGCATAAACACAAACGAAAAGAAAGAAATACACATAAAAAGTAAAAGAATTAATGATCAGGACGAACCCACTTCTCGCCTAGTAAGCGGACAAGGAAAGTCGCCGACAAACCAATTGCCGCGCACCATAACGAACTCCCCGGCAGAGTTTTTATTTGAATCGGGCAGGCAGGATATCAGCCGTACCCTCATATCTCTTACTTTGAGGTAGTAATTCGTTTTCTTACTTCCGCATAAACTGTACATATGGTTTATGTCATGCTGGTTTAACTGTAAATTGAAGGTCCGGTTTAGTCTACTCACGCAACTCACTAGCCTGTAAAAATTGGGAGGGAGTTGGTCCGGGCACAAGCCGTAGTACCTAAGTGTGTCTATTATCAGGGGGTCTATGGGAAACCTAACCCCACCCTCCAAGATGGCCATTAATGGGAAGAAGGCAGTATTGTCTCCTCTATGGAGTGCCATCTCGCTCTCGTGACAGTACGCAACCTCCACATCGCTAGGGATGTTGAAGGCCTGCCTAAAGGTTGCTAAGGTCGCAGCCGTATCTAAAAGGTATGAATACCCCATCCTAGAACCCTAAAAATTTAAGAAAGTGGAGATATGGAGAAAAGGAGTGTAGAGAACTTACTGTGGGTTCTAAGGTATGTGAAATTTCTGGGCTGGAGAATGAAGACGCAGATGAATGCGCGGCAGAGAAGAAGTTGCAGAACTCAGAGTTTGTAAAGTGAAAGAATAGTGTTGAAGGCCCTTTTTATAGTGAACACAACGGGTGGGCAGCGGTTAATCAGCCATTATGGAAATTGATTAACCAGCCATGATGACTTCAACTCTCGATAAACAACTGCGCCTCCTCGGTTCGCGAAGCGTCAGACAGTAATGGGGGTTGTAACGCTTGGCCAGATCCAGCGCGCCTTTTCAGAGAGCATTAATGAAATCCTGCACCGCCCCTGACGTCACTCCACTGAACCCGTAACGTGCGCTCTTTGGAGTTCCTTGATTCACGCCGTGCACCGAGCATAAATCAAGGGGGGGCTAATGTGCGGCACCCGAAGTGTTGGGCCTACTCAACCCCAAGTCTCCGTCCCAAAACACGCGGTCTTTGGGCCCAATCCTCATTTCGCCCCAAGGCCCAACCCTTGCTATCACAGCTCGGGAGTGCCGAGCTTCATTAGTAAGTTATGATCGGCATAATTTTTACCGAGCACTTTTATTGAACGGCACTTCAACTTTGTTCGGCTCAAAGAGGGCCCTCCAAACGCCAGCACCTCGCTCTGACCTGATGTGGGCACCAAGTCCCAAAGCCACCCAGACCTAGACTCCCACTTACCACCCCCCTAATTGGACCTTCCGTAGCACTCAACGCGCCCTGACTCTGCCGAGCTGCCAACGAATGTGGGCACCAAGTCCCAAAGCCACCCATACCTAACCTCCCATTTAGAGAAAATCCTACTGGACCCTCTGTTGCACAAAGATGAGAAGCATTAATGACCCTCGCCTGAGCTGAGCACTATAAATAAGAGGGAAGGAGAAGAAAGAAGGGTTGGTCAGAAAAAGGGGAGAAAAAGAGAGTCCGGAGAGCAGTTGGGAGGAAAGATTGTGTCGCCAAGAAGGAGAAAGGTGATCTCAGTGAGTCCTTGGTTGTAGGATCACCCATAGTAGGAAATTCAGCCTTACAAACAAATTAGTTGTGAGCCCAAGTGGGGCTGAGCCCATTGGCCTCATTTGCGACCCGCACAAAAGTCATAGTTAATGGATTGAAAAATAGGCCAGATAAGGCAAAGGGGAAATGGGTAGATGAGCCGCCACACATGTTATGGACGTATTGCACCACACCTAGAAGGTCAACAGGGGAGACTCTATTCTCAATGACGTATGGTTCTGAGGTAGTCATCCCTCTTAAGACTAGGTTCTCGATGTTGAGAACAAGTCAATTCAATGTAGATGAAAACAACTGGCTACTCTCGGCAAGCCTAGACCTAGCTGAGGAAAGAAGAGAGGTGGCCATGGTCCAATTGGCCCATTATTAGCAAAAACTCATGCAGAGATATGACAAGGGTATCAAAGTAAGACCATTACTGCTCGGAGATCTGGTCTTGAGGAAAGTAATGGGTACTATCAAAAACCCAACCTAGGGAAAATTGGGTCCTAATTGGGAGGGACCTTATCATATCACTTTGGTGGTAGGAATAGGCGCTTAGTACTTGGAAGATTTAGATGAAAATGTTGTATCGCGTCCTTGGAATGTAAATAATTTTTGAAGATATTATTATTAATGAAAGGCCCTAAAGTCATTCTTTTTTCTTTCTTTAATTATTCATTTTTGTCCTTAGCTAGTGCCCATATAAATTAATACTTCTTAATTGGTTAAGTGTTAAATAGAACCTTAGCCATGTTCGAATCCTTAACTCTTTTTAATTTGGTCAAGTGTTAAACAGAATCTCGGCCATGTTTGAGTCCTTTGGTCACATGCCTTGGGTAAATTAATGCTTCTTTATTGGCAAAGTGTTAAACAAAACCTTAGCCATGTTCAACTCCTCAGATCACATGCTTTGGGTAAATTAACTCTTTTTTATTTGGTTAAGCATTAAGCAGAACCTCGGCCATATTTGACTTCTCAGATCACATGCCGTGGGTGAATTAATGCTTTTATATTGGTTAAGTGTGAGATATAACTTTAACCACGTTAGGCTTTTCGGACCACATACCTTAGTTAAAATAACTCTTTTTGAAATAAATAAGCGTTAACCCTTTATGATCTAATTAGTTGCTTGGTGTGTCCTTAGCCATTGCATACATGAAGAATCGCCCCATGGATTAGGAAGAATGGATGGGTTAACCCTTGTAGCACAAATGAGATATAACATCTTTGAAAAATGTATATGTAAAAATACATGTATGTGTGCACAATCAGTTAAAGGGAATAAGGCAGGGAATAGATAGAAGAAAACTATGTACACAGGTCTACTAAAGTTAAACATTCCTTCTATATATATTTAAAGCAAAATATAAAAATTACAAGGTACAATTTGTAAAAGAAAAAGGAGAAGAAGGGAAACTTAGACTCCTCTTAGTTAGAAAGGGGAATTAAAGGAAGGTGGAAGGAAGAGAGTGTTCTCTCTATGAAGTAACCTTGGGGTTAGCATCACCCTTTCTTTTCTCACCCCCTTTAGCGGTTTGGGAGACTGGAGCAGCAGGTTTATCTGTGGTTTGGGAGGCTAGTGCAGAAGACTTATCAATTGGCTGGGTGGCATTATTAGTGGGCTTCCTAGCAGGTTGAAGGATTGAAGTAGCAACACTCGTCTCTCTAGTGGTAGCAGGAGCAACCTCCCTTGTATTTAAAGGGTAAAAAACCCTCTTAGGTTCCTCAACTTGGAGGTAGAATTCACCCCAACAGCATTTAAGGCCTCCTTCTAAACTTGGAGACAATACTCGCGGTAGACCTTGGTGACTTAGGACCTCAAAATCTCTTCAGTCTCATTATGACCCACGTCATACTCGGCCTGCTCGGCTTTAGTGATGGCCTCGGTCTTGCCTTACAGCTTCTTTTGCTGAACTTCGATTTTCTCGCACGTAATGGCCAGCTGCTCCTTGGTCTTTCGAAGATTAAGGTTTTGCTCTTCGACCTTAGCCAAGGCCGCATCGACACTATTCTTCTCCCACTCGGCTTTAGTTAGCTTTAAAGGTAAGGTCCTTGCATTTCTTCTCGGCGATTGCCAGGGTCTTCACAGTAGAGTCCTAGTGTGCCTCCTCATCCTTCAACTTAGAATGAGCATGATCACCCATTCCTCAGCAATATGAGCTGCCTGGACTGCTTGGGCAAGTAGAAGAAAATGAAGAATAAAGTTAGTTAAAAAAAAAGGGTTTTTGGAAGTTTAAAGGGGAACAGGACATTGAACACCTACCATTGCAAGATCCCTTTTTAAGGTCAAGAAGATCTCATTTTTCTTCAAACCCCTCTAGTTGGCCATGTCTTAGGGGGGGGGGGGAGTAGAACTTGTTCCAGGGAATTGGCCACAGAGCCAGCTTTTTCCTACTGGAAATCCTTGATGAAGGAATCAGTAGGCAGTGGGACTCCATCCGATTCCAATGGTGGGTTTCAAGTAGGAACCTTAGGGTGGCAGTTTGGTGCGACCTCAAAGCTAGAACCCTCAGCAGAGCTCCTTATTTGCTGCCCTTCGGAAACCTTAGAGCCCTTAAGAGGTTCTTGGTCCTTGGAAGGTTGAACCTTGCCTTCCTTGAATGTCTCCTTTCGAGCCTTCTTATCCCTCATCCTTTTCTTTTCTAAAGGCTTAGTAAGGGAAGCTTATGACGGAAGAGAAGTGGGGCGATGAGGGTTAACTGCCATCTCGGTTGTAGTACCCCTTGCGTGGGACTCCAGCAGGGCCAGCAGGTTTGGGGTCATTCTTTGCAGTACCATAGCTTTAGGGATGTCAGTAGTTTCCTAATCCGTACTTATTTGAATAGTGGATTGACGCCTTGAGCTAGCACCCGAGGATTCAGCAAACTCGGGGCGATCAAATATGCTGAAGTCCTCTTCTAAGTTGGAAAATTCCTTTTGCTTTTCATCTGGCAGAATAACCTCCAACTCGGCTTGTAGGATTTTAGCTATTTGTTGATTAGTTAGAGCAATGTTATGAGTTCCTTTTTTTTTGGGGGGCGAGGGGGGGGGGGGACCAATGAGAAATCCGAGAATGGCAATGTCAATTTAAACCCGCTGAACATCCTTAGCTTTAATCACGTACTTAGGAGATTAGAAGCTAGAGGAGATAGGAGTATTCTTGAGGATAACGTGGGCAACCCGTAATTGATCGTCCTTGTGAAGGAAGATTTTAGACTGTAAGATCCTATTGAGATCCTCACGATTCACCAAGTTGAAGTTGGGAGCAGTGAATAGTTTGTTTGCAATACAAAAAAGAAAATGAATGAGAAGCCCGAAGACATCCAAGTAAAAAAAGAAAAAAAGAAAGAAAGAAAGAGCAAGAAATGGATGAAATGGTACACTAGAGCCTAAAGGGTAAGTTAAATGGCTCGTGCCTATAAAGTATCCCACCTGGTTCCCTGTCTCATGTAGGACAATGTAAGCCATCGTGCCATTCACCCGAGACAATAAAAAAGTCTTTGTCCATGCCTTTGTTGGATTCAGGAAGGCAGAAAATCAGCTTGACTAAGGGAACCCTAGTTTTAAAATAATACCCTGTGTCCTTGTTGTTTTGGCAATTATACACCCAGTTGACATCGTGATGGGTTAGATTAACTCCCATCTTATGATTTAACATATCTACACTACCTAGTATCCTAAATAAATTGGGTGAACACTAGGTCGGGTAGAGCCTTAAAAAATTAAAAAATCCCTCGTCACTTTACCCTTAGGCATTTGCATCCCACCTTATATAATGGTAATCATGGGTATACCTATAACACCTTGTAGGCTTTTAGTATGCCACTCCCCTACTTGGCAGTGTTCTATCTCTACCCCATCAAGAATGTTATATTTGGCTTTAAAGGCTTGCCTCTTCTCAGGCGTATTGACAAAGCTAGCAAATCTACCCACCTCTCTGAGGAAGATAAAAGAAAAGAAAAGAAAGGACTCTAAGAGCTGTGTGAAAGCCGAAAGACACTTACAAAATTGGAGATTGGGGCACCTCGGACTGCTTCTTGGAAGGTCTAAAGGAGATTGATAAAAGGAGGAAATGGGCCCCCCCCCCCCCCACCCCACCCTCCTTATATAGGAAGAAAGATGAGCAGGAAAATTCCCGCTTGAAACCCCATGAGAAATCATAGCCATTAGATCTTCATCGCGCCCTAGAACGTAAGGGACACAACATTGTACTAGGCATTAAATGGAGTGTTGCGAATGCCAAAGCGTCAGGAACATGTGCAAAGCAAATGAAGAGACACAACCACATGGGAACACTCCCAAAACATGCGAAACCTCCAAGGTTTTATCAAAACCCCATTCCCCGTGGAAAGGGAAGAAATGGAGTTTTGAGAGGCTATTGTGGGAGCAAGTGATCCGAGGACATTCTAAGGTCCACGGGCCCTACTAGACGATGATCAAAAGCCTATTCATGTGTCAAACCAAGTCTAACACGTAGGCTAAGACCGAGGAGGAAAGATGTCAAGACCTCTTAGATATGGACTAATCTTAGGAGAAAAGGTCTGAGGAAAGGAGGCTAGCAAGCTCGTTAGAGGAGCTCGAGGAGCAAATGCACCTCGAGAGTACCTTATTTAGCTCCCTGCACCAGAAAGTAAAGCACTATGGAAGACACCAGAGTTGTGCAAGTAAGGGAAAAGGGAAATATCTAGAAAGGTAGCCATCACCTCCATATTCAATGCTCTGCACCAACTAAGTTGGCTGCATTTATGAGGAAAAGACACCTGAACCGTGACTCCATAGCTCACAACTCTCTTTATCACCTCTAGAAAGGTCCTAATGGGACGAGCATCCAAGTTATTCCCCAAAGATGTACATGTGGAGGGCTGAGATGCAATAGAAAAGACTATATAAGGAAAGGAACTCCTCTAGAAAAGGGGATGGGCATTTTACGAACTTAGGGAGAGAGAACTAAAGATCCTACAGTAAAGAAATCAGCTTTGACTGTTAATGAACAATTCATCATCGAACCTGACCGAGGAAGAATTTACACTGAATTGTGCTTCATTCATTCATATTAACAGTTTTTGTCCTTTTAGCCTTAAGCTTGTAATTTACTTAGCATTGCAATTGACTTGGAAAGCCCACTCTCTTACAAATTTATTGTATTGGGCTAGAACTACTGGAAGCCACCATTCTAAGTGGGCTTGGGCCATTCTTTGAGTCCTTACAATGTGTATATAACTTTGAAGGTATATTGTTATACTCTTAAAATTTTTAGATTGATTTATTTTAATGACTCAAATTAGATGTCTAAAATTTATGTATTTAAATTAATCTCTTGCTTTGATTTTTAATAATTATGAAATGATAATTTTTGTTTCTTTATTTTAATGCAATGAAATATATATACTTAAAGTACTAAAACTATGGAGTATGATAAGGATATGAAATATATATTTGTTGTTTACATTTACATACATTAAATTTTGTATGACAATTATAGTTTCTTACAAATATTTCTTTATATATATATTTTTTTTAAAAGAGTTTCAAACTATGGCTTTCGCTCTTGATAATAGCTCTTTATCATTAGACTAAGACACCGATCAGTTTTTGGTGTAGGCAGGAATTGAACTATAGATCTCTTATACAACTATTAAAGATTTTACTAATTGAATTAATTAAAACTCACAAATATTTCTTTATATTGTTATTAATAATGATTAATAGTTTTTTTTTTTTTTAATATTGTCTTTTAATCTTGCATCTCTGGACTGAAATCTAGGTTATGTCACTATATATGTATATACTATATACTAGATAGGAAGAAGCATACATTTATAGGCACACACGATGAGAGATGTACAAAATACAGAAGTGCCGCACAAATAATATGAACGGCCTAGACCCTTGGGCGTTCAATTAATAATTAAACTAATTAATATTCTAACAATTAAAATTTTATTAATTATTTGGAGGACAAAATTAAGCGCCAAGTGGAGATGGACAAAAGCTTGGCAGGTGAGCTGCGAATGTCATCATTTATTGGAATAATATTGAGTTCAGCTGTACTAGGCTACTAGCTAATAATTTATCTTTTTGTTTTTTGTTTTTGTTCTTTACTTCTTTTTAACAAGGTACATTTTTCTTTTAACAGGAAAATTTTCATTTAAATAGAAAAGAAAATGCATGCGACTTTCTATTGGGCTCATGGATCACTAACATACTCGCATTAAGAAAATGTAGCATTCTTTTGAACATCATATTTACTTTCCAAAAAATTAAAATAATGTCCCAGATACATCAATGCTTCTTCTACAATTTTATACAAGAGAAGAAGGTTTTGAATCAATGGCATATGACTGTTTGCTAGAAAAACCAAAAGGAAAATGAAAAATAAATAAGGGAGTAACGAAAGGTGGGTAGGAAGGCTTGGCCTCCTACAGAATACAATATATACCTACTGATGCAAAAGCTCAAGGGCTTTTAACAAAGTGGTCCTAAACCTATTCACATCAAGCTTTACATTTTGTTTGTCCAAGTACACTGACTTAAATGCTATCCATCCTTGTTTCTGGATTGAATAAGGGTCCTTAAAAACCACATGGTCAGGAGGGTATTGTTGTACCAAAGTGCTCTCTTTTGTGCTTATCTTGTATTCCAAGTACTTTACATTCATATCCTTTGTGGGCTCTCCATAGTAAGTTTTTGCCAGCCATTCAAAGCCCCCAAAGGGTACAACTTGGATTAATATTGCATTCTTGGGAAGGAAAACAACGTTGGCCAAACCAGCTCCATGAACCCCCATTAACACATCACAAGAATTCACAAGTTCTGCAAATTTTGAAACGTTCATGGTAGGCTCTGCAACAATTACCTTGTAGCCCAACCTACTTGCCATTTTAGTTATTTCCCCTATGTTTGTAAAAGACCGTGTTCTCTTTCTTGAAATGATCAGAAGCTGTGGCTTTTTACGTTGACCATCTCTGAGTTTGATTGCATTGGCATTCTTTAGAGAATAGCAACTTCTTAAGAACTCTTTGAAGTCACTCATAGAGTATGAGTTTTTTGAAGGATCAATACTCAGCTGAGCTTTGACATCTCGCTTTAGACCAACAACCGCACTTGGGAAGCAATGGACCTCTTCTTCTCTGTCAATGTCTATCAACTCATATCTGGACAAGTTCTTTAGGATTGCTTTGAACTTTGCAATCCACCATGGTCGTTTGTCTGTAATGAGAAATTGTACTTCTCCATTATATTGTCGAGAAGTTAAATATAATGGAATAACCACGTCCGAAAAATCGTGGAAATGATTTCCTGTATATCCCCCTTGAGAAAAAAGGATGGCTGGAACAGTGTGATTTTTGTTGCATGGAGGGATTTCATTGCGACCAGATAATTTTACTGACCATTCCTTAACTTGAATCATTGCTGCTCGGTCACCTTTTCTAGCATAAGGTCTTATACTCCATGAGTTATTGTTCCTTGCCAAGATGCTCATTTCAGATGAAACAAGGAAAACTGATGAGGAATTCCCTTGAATCCTAACATCCCCGTTGATATTGCAAATATCACCTCTTCGTTCGGTAGCATCGCACAAAGGCTCCATTTTCTTTATAACAGGCTCCGTTTTGTTTGTCACAGGCTCCATCTTGTCCGTCACGATTTTGGCAGCTGAAAAATTGACATGTCAGAATAACGAGTAAATGATTAAATTCATTATTTCTACCCATTTAAGCTTTCGAGAAAATTGAGCTAGAGTATTGCCATTAAATGATTAAATTTACTAATTTTTTGATAACTCAAGCTTTTGCTTATCAAGATTGATCAAAGCTAACCTTTAACTGTTTCCTGAGAGCTGCTTGTATTTGTTTCTGATAAGTGAGTCAGTGGCGCCAACGGTGTCGAGTAGCTGCCGCTTTTATCTCTGACCATCAGCATTTTGAAACCAGCAGCCATAGACTGCTTCAAGTTCACTGTAAAGCAATACCAGATAAGAGAGAGACATAATATATAAAATATTGACTCCTCAAAACACAGCACTAATATAGCATGAAAGCTACAGTTTAATACGTAACTTAACATAGATTTAAAATCTTCAAAATAATTTTTGTTGTGAAAATTAGATTGGTTAACGTAAGAATAAAGGACATACAAGCTGGTAGAGGACCCAAATAAGGCTTAAACACAGTGCAAAAGCTCAATGCAATAAGCAAGCAACCAAAAAATGCTCCATATCCCAATTTTTTCTTCTCGTGCTTACTAAAGCTTCTAGCAAGTAGATCATCGTACATCATTTTGGTCTAAGCACAAGACACGCTTGGTCTGAATCTAAAAGCCCATTCTACAAGTGAAGGCTTTATCTTTGAAGTAAATGAGCATCTAAAGAATCAGGCTGTATCCTTTTAAAAACTCCAAGTGAACAAACAAAGAAAGTTCAAGTGGACGGCAGAGAAAGATTTGAATTACATTTTGGTTGACAATTGGAGTGGAGGTTGAGAAGCGTTAATATTTTCTATGAATTGTTGCCCCCCCACGAAGTTGGTAGCTCTTGTCTTGGCAAATTTTAAAAAACACCAAATAAAATTATCGGACGAAAGCGACTGCGGTTGACTGTTGAAACAAACACATCTAAATTTCATGATTTGTTTGGTGATATTTCGTGCATGATGAGAGTGAACAGCAGCTTTGGATTCCAGCTCGAAAGGTATGCACCAACTAAACTTAGAAGAATATGGATGTCATAGTTATTAATTGGAATAAAGTTATAGTGGGTTTTAATTAATTCAACTGATAAAATTTCTTATTATTGAATAAGAGAAATGGAACTGCTATAGGTTAAAACTTTATTATTTTTATTAAAAAAAAATTGTAACAATGATGCATATAATTATGATTCTCAAAAAAAAAAAAAATGATGCATATAATTATAATAATTATGCATATAATTATAATGTCTCGAACTACAAAAAGGAACTATGCCATTAGCACCTTATCAATCCACCGTTATTTACCCTGTATAGTTGCCAACTATTAGTTACTAGTAATTAGCATGTAATAGTCTGTAACTTCAATAAATGTTTGACATAAATGGATATTGTCAAGGGAAAGGATATCCTTTCATTGAACTCTTTATTTCCTTTGTATTTTTAGTTGAATATGCGACATATGATGTTTATTTAATTTTTAATTATGATGTGTCTTACATCTAAATAAAAATTAGAGGAAAATTGAGAATTTAATGAGAGATGATCTTATCCCGATTAATAAAATGAAATTTAGCTAAAATTTTTGAACATTGTTCATGTAAAATTACAAGTCAAGTAATTAAATTTAACAAGGTCATCTCAGCTTTCCTTATGAGCGTTCGAAGGAACTAAACTAAGGATCAAAATTAGAGCAAGCACACAACATGTTTAGCAATATGCCAATATTTTACTGGTTAAAGAGTTTAGCCACGTTTGGAGGCACTTCAAATATTGCTGCATATATTGTGTCGGTCGTAAACTGGGTCTAAATATGCCATAGTTGTAATTGTGAAAAACGTTGAGACATCCAAACAAGTTGTATGGTAGAGTAGAGAAGGACATTCTAACAATCTTTTGTCTCTGTGTTGGTGGGATGCATGATAATGCAGGATTTTTTTTTTTATATATATGTTCTCTTCTCCGGAAGACGTGTGCGCCATTAAATAATAAATAATACCTTATTTAAAGTGTTGAAAGGTGAGAGTTGTTAATGGATAATTGTCACGCCAATTATATATAAATAAACTACACCATCTCCCAAATTCCCTATACGAGACATCAAACATATAGTTTATAATTCTTTCATATATATATATATTGGATTCTAGAACAAATATTCTTTTACACTCAAGAGTCCATTATTTCATATACATATGTATATATAGTTGATGTATGGATATTCATATTTTAACACATTAAAGTAGATATTAAAAAAGAAATGTGAAAAAGTGATAACTTTTTTGATAGAGTTTCAATCTAACTATACAACATTTGCTTTTAATGATTGTGCTCATTATTATCCAACTAAAACATTAATAAATTTTTGGTATAGATGGAGATTGAAAAAATGAAATTGAGAGGCTTGGGATGTTTTTATAATTTATGGAAAAGTTCATTTAAAACTCTCTAGTATGCATATTTTTATAACTTATGGAAACCTAACCATAAATTTATTGACTTTATTATGTGAAGATCATAGACTCTGAAGGGATGTATCTCTATAAGAGGCAAAGCTTGGGTCCAGATCAATGTGCACTGGACCCAAAGCCTTTTGCCCCAATAACACGCTAAGTCAATGTTAGGTAGCAAATGCAGAAACATAGGACAATTAGGGTGATCATTAACCCATTTCCTTCAAGCTTACCTAAACCCCCCCGTAGCACATGCACTTGCGTGATGATTTATTTCTCTTGGAGCTCCTGTCCCACCGAAAGGGGAAAAATATCATTTTAAATTGATTTTCTTTTATATATTTATTTCTTTTATATTGTTAGTCTCATATTAAGATTCTCAAGAGTCAAAGAGTTTTTAGGTAACTCCATGATAGAATTATTAAAATTATATCCATTCATTTGAAATGATTGGATTAAATATAAACACATCATCAATATTTTTTTTTTAAAAAATGTTTGACTATTATATATACATGAGAAAGATTATCATAGTTTTGGTCTCTATACAAATTATTAAAATCCCAAATCTTGATACCTAATCCTATTTTTTAGAAGGATCTTGAAACCAAATTGGTCTAGAAAAATCATTCAAATTTGTCGGTAGCTTTCTTTATTAAATTTTAAAAGGTGTTACGTCCACAATATTTTTACAACAAATCATATGTGACAAGTTGTTATTAGTTCTAATTTGAATCCACAATTTATTATTATTATTTTTTTTTGCCTACTCATAACAGCCAATAACAGCCTACCACTTAAAATTTTTTGTGAAAGGGTTGTGCAAATATTGTGAGCATAGTATTTCTCTTAAATTTTAGTTATTTAAAATTACAAAAATAAAAGCACAATAAGATTTTTATCTAACGAAATTTTGATAAGTAAATAAGATCATACAATAATATATAAAAAGGTGTTTGATTAAATAGAATGATATGTAACATTATGTACTCTACTTAATCAAGATTAATTTAAAACCAAATGGATTGAAATATAGAACCACTCCATTTTGCACGTGGCCTTCTATTTCCTAACATTTTCTTCTTCTTCTTTTTTCTATTACAAAACATAAACACCAATTAACAATTATAATTCTATTATCATTTGAGTTATTTTTCAAATCTCAATTAAGTGAAATCTCATATTGAGATTTGAAAAATCACTCAAATGAGACTCAAGTTCTATTGACATGTGAAATCATATGAGAGATCACTGATTTCATATGGTGGCACAATAGCTTCCACTGATTTTCCTAGAACTTGAATTTTAGGAATCCTAGGGACTGTTTTTTTAGTAACGAGTGAAGCTATGAACTCCCATGTTGTCAAAAAGATGATATACTTCAGATTTTGTTTTTGCTTAGGTAAAGAAAGAGGTTGTTTTAGTCATGACCAAGGAAAAACATTGACTAAATCTGATTAGCCGCACATTCCCAATTAATTATGTCCCTATGGAAGCTTTTTATTGTGGCAGAATTCATCAAATATCAGCCAATAAATCGTATTGCTTTTTTGGGTTTAATGGGGTTTAATTGTTACTTCAACAAGGCAGAGCAGGATGCTTTTTTGGGGTTTGTGCTGTGCTGGTTTTTTTTTTTTTGGATGTTTTTTTATATGATTCTAATGAGTTATTTGTATTATTTTAATCAAATAGCTAAAAGTATAGTTTTATTGCTGTTGGGTGTGAAGAAGTAAAATAAATAAAGTAATTTTTGTGGGTACTTAATAATTATATTTTTTGCTTTATTACTGTGAATGCTCTTAAAAGTTTAAATTCATTCTTCCATTATAACTTTAAAATTATAAAAAAATAATGAAACAATTTGATGACATCTTGATCCGGTGGATATCAATCAAAGAAATCATGACACATATACAGTCGCGCTAACTAACTTGTTGACATTAGACTGCCAGATAAACTCCCAAGGACTCTGGAACAATAGATTGGGCTGGTTTCTGTATTTTTGGTGAAATAGATTGGGCTAGTTTCAAAGTCCAGAAAATCCACTTAAAAATGGAGCAGCAGGTGCTGAATGTGAACGACCAAACCCAAATTAAAGGAGCCCAACAAAATGACTCAAAAAGCATTCATAGTGGAGCTAAATTTTTAGTTTTTTAGCACTACAAAAAGTTATTTTTATCTATTTTACATTTTCACATCCAACAGTAGTGATTTTATTTTATCTTTTAACATAATAAAATAATATAAACACTACAATAAAATAATATTTCATTCAACCATCAAAACACAACCACAACCAAAAATAGTGTGAACGCATGGTAGACATCGGAAGAGACATGGAGAGGTAGTGAGCAAAGAGACAAAAGTAGTGTGAACACAAATTTTTTATTTTATTTTATTTTATTTTTATTTTATAACCTTTTAGCTCCCGTGCATAGCCAAAAGTAGTTGTGCACGGTAGCTGTGAAGCCAAAAAATATAGCTTTGGCTCCACTATTGCAAGGTACATTTTGATATTTAGTGGTGCTAAAAATATTTATATAACTATTTAGCACTACTATTACTAGTACTCTAGTAGAGCAACTAAGACCATACTGGTCAAACAATACCCATGCAAGCAAGCACACCATGCATGTTAAAAGAGCATCATGAATGAGTACCCTTATAATATCACAGAATTAAGAGTGTCCTCTCTTATTGAAGTGAAGCCATTAGTCTAAATTTCTTTCCCTTTGACCCCTATATGAAAGGAGAAGGAAATTCATGAAGAAAGGAGAGTGTGATATCTCGTATTGTGTAGATTTGTTGTACAAATGTGAGTTGTACAGACATATACTAAGTCCCATATTAAGTGTTTTTTTATTATTATTATTATTATTTTTAATGTACATCTTGATTATGTAGATACTTACAAGGAGTTCTAATGTTAACTTGACTGGTATTTTTGAAGTATAATGCAAGTATGGTTAACGCTTGACTTGGGTTATGACAAATGTTATCAAAGCCAAACTTAATATTCTGTAAGCTTATAAGTTCAATCTCATGAACTCTTGGAATAAGAGTGTACATTTTTTGTGAAAAAAATTTGGTGTTAATATTATTTTATTTTAGGTTGTATCTTGTTATAACACATAGAATGTTAGTTGTATTATTGTAAACACTCATTTTGTAACTGTGAAAATTTCAAATTTTTAACACAATTGGACCAATGGCAAAATAGTTGCTTCACATAAATGTGAAAGTTCCATAATTAACCTAGGGTTGAATTAATTCTAAATTATAATAGGCCATTATAGAACTTAAAAGCTTAATGGTGTGGGTTTTAATTAGTTCAACTGGTAAAGTTTTTGATGGTTAAATAGAGATTTGAGATTCTATCCCCGCTTACACCAAAAACCGACTAGTGTCTTGGTCTGATGATACATGGCAATTATCAGGAGTGGACGTCATAGTTTGAAACTCTACCTCTCAAAAAAGCTTAATGGTCTCTTTGTAAGTTAAGATCAAGGTTTCTGATTAAATTGTACAAGAAAAAAAATTTTCAATGGTTTAAGAATGATTTAGAAATGAGCATGTATGCATGGGATTAAGGACGGTTATTTTTATTGGACAGTAAAAAGACGAACAAAAATCAACAAAAATCTTGATTCATATGGTATAAATGGCAAACAATTATGAGATAAATCTTATAGGGTATTTTATATGTGTGTGTGTATATATATATATATATAAATGGCAAATTACCTTTATATGTATATAAAGGTAAATTACAATTTACTCACTTGTGATTTGGCTAAAATTTAATTGAAACTTGAAACTTTACCAACCTGAGATTTAATTGAAATTTAAGTTAATTACCTATGGTTTGAAATTCTATGATACAAGTGTTTCACTGAATTCTTTTTGATCTTATATTTTTATATATTTTTGTGTTTTTGGAGGAGAGAGACATAAAAGTGAAGCAAAATTACATATTTAGCCATGTTTTTAATAAAGTTGGGTTACGAAACTCTAACTGAGCTAACCTCAGATGGGTAAAATGCAAAATGTCAAATTTCAAACCACAAGTGGAAGATTTGAAAAACAGAAGCATCATTACTAGCATTGCCTATCCTTGATAAAGTATTTGCACAACAATTGGTTTCCAGATATGTTGTCTCAATATGCAAGTTGGGGAAAGTCTCTAAAAGATCTCTCTAATCTACGAGTAAAGGCTCTAATAAAAAATTGATAATAGAATTTTATGCAAAATGAATAGTATCAATATAAATTTACTCGGTTACTGTGTTAAATCATGTATTACATAACTTTGGATAACCTGACGTGGATGAATTTTGAACTTAATTGACTAAAATGTGATACATTTTTTATTATATAAACATTAATGCAAATACTTAAAAAGAAGAGGTGAAAACGCTACAAGGAGTGTGGACTAATGAATGCTTCCTGGGCCTGCCATTGATGGTCATGGCCGATTAATTTATTTTCTTTTTTATATATATATAATATTTTTATTGCTGCAGGGAAATTTCTTTTTCTTTATTTTTTTTTTATTCTTTGATAGTTATAATAATAGGTGAAGGAGGATTTAAATCCTGGAATAAAAGAAAGCAAATTATGCTATGCTATTGAATTGTAAATTTTTTTGGCAAAAATAATTTATTTTTAATATGTTTACATGAGATATCTCCTCAGAAAAAAAGATTACAAGTGGACTATCAGTACCGAATTATCCAAAAATTAAAAAATAAAAATAAAAATAAAACAAAAAACTGGACTATGATTACAAGTGGACTATCAGTAAAATTGACTGCTAGTAAAAAATCTAAGCTAAGGTAAGAAAACATTTGGGCCGAGAGATGAAACATTTGTATATCTCAAATTCAGCCGACAATGATATTGGGTTTGACTAGGGCCTTAAAGACTCATGATTTAATGCTATAATTTTATTTATTTTATTTTATTTTTTAAAATTTTTTTACAAGATATAAATTATTATCTATTCTAATTTAAGTATACTTATATGTGAAATTTCCTTCTAAAGACTTGAACCTTGGCACTAAGTATGTGTTTGGATTGTGTTTTTGGTGCTGCGTTTGTGTGTTTGTGAAAAAAAAAAAAAAAAAAAAAAAAAATTTTTTATTATTATTATTTATTTTTATTTTATTGAGAAGCGCATTTCACGTGGGATTTTGTTTGTCAGTGGGCCTTGTGCACTGTGCACGGAACTCACTACCTCTTTGACCAGCAAAATTTTCATTAGAATGTGTTTGTTAATGGGTTCCATGCATTGTTCACAGGACCCACAAACCTCTTTTTTCAACAAAATTTTCATTAAAAATAGGTCCCACAATACTATTCATATATTTAAAAATTATTTTGCTATAGTTTTTTCAATTTTCAGTTTTCAGTTTTTAACAAAATAAACGATATCCAAACAGACTCTAAGTGTATACAAGTTTTTTCCCACACTTGTGATGTGGTAGAATGTGAGTAGTGAAGAAAAAAAATTATGGGTTCATATGTAAGTAATAAATAGTCACTCACACTCAAAGTATGCCATGTCAGAGTTGTAATAAAAAGTTATGGAATAGTTTGTGATATTAGAACCACTCTAACATGTTCATAATAATTTCACACAAAATCCTAAATGTTAAGTTATTATTGGTTTTCTATTGGAGACTGCCATTGAAATTATTTTTTTGTTCACAAGTGACAATCAATAACAACTTTTTACATAGGATTTGGGTGAAAATGTTGGAAGTAGCATTTCTCATTTGCCATATAGCTTTGTTTGTTCATATTAGCGCATCCACATTGGTGGAGGAAAAAATTTAACTATTTAACACCTACAAATTCACTTTATCTACTTTAATTTACCATTTCACAACTCACTCCACATCAATAGTCTTATTTTCCCAACAAAGTTAAACACTATTCACTTATTTATTATTTTTCTCTCTCTTAATTTTCTATTTCTCTCTTCTTCTTTGTCTCTTCTCCCTCTCTTCAAGCCACCAAACCCACTACCACAAATCAATTACCACCACCATCATAGCCACTATCACGACACTACCAAACCACAACCACCATCATGGCAGCCTTAAGCTCAACCAAAAAATTAGAAACCAACAAAGAAAAAAGGAAAAGAAAAGAAAAACTAGCAAAAAATGAAGACCCACGAATAGGAACAATGGTCCAATCAACATCCCAAAATCCACCACCACCAACACCCACAAACCCATACCCACTGCCACCCACATCCACCACTATCGTGGCCACACTGACCCACGAATCCCACCACTACTGCACCACCCACACCACTACTAGCTACCCACATCAACAGAAATTAGGTCAAACTCATAAATCCATATCAACATAAATCAGATCAAACCAAACCCATAAACATAAATCAAACCATAAACCCATAAAACGAACACAAACCCACCAAACCTGAATTTGAAAATATAGCTATCCATGGCCACATGAGTGACTAGTTGGAGGAGAGATCAACCAGTTTGGCCATGGTGGCCTTTAAGAGAAGAGACAGAGAGAGGAGGAGGAGGAGATCGGGGAGATCTGAGTGAAGAGACGAAGAGTGGAGAAGTGAAGAGTGAGAGGAGAGGAGCAACAGGCAAAAATGGGAAAGGAGGAGAAAGAAAAAAGAAAAGAAAAGAAAAATATTCTAACCAGTGTGAACGCAACATAAAATAATATATATATATATATATATATATATATTTTTTTTTTTTTTACATTTGAGGTATACAAAATTGGGGCTGCATTGGTGGAGATAAAGCATAAATTTCAACTTCACAACTACAGTGCACAACCAAAGATGGCTATGCATTG